>NC_136691.1:26691953-26749453 GCF_947650265.1 Symphodus melops
CACACACACACACACACACACACACACACACACACACACACACACACACACACACACACACACACACACACACACACAGTTGAGCTGTTAAAACTTCCCAAACTTACACATTCAAATCTGAGGCGTTCACATTCTCTTCACTAAAATTTTATATCAAGACTTCCATATATGTCCTCGATGACAGAGCCTTCGCCTGGCGTTAGTTCAGCTGTGACATGACACGAGGGAGTCCCCCATGAATCATTATCTGTGCGTGTGAGAGAGAGCGAGAGCGAGCAAAGCCTGTGCAAATGCAGCACTGATGTCTATTTTTTTTTATTCCTGATGCAGGCCAGTGGTCAAGTTGTTGTGAAAAATAAAGTCTATACTGTAGAATAATCCTGACGCAAGTTCACAGCGCACGTCCACTGAACATAATCCACGCACGCTGTCCTAAACACAGCTACACTAAAAACAGCTACTTTATTCTCTAAATTAGAGCCCTTTACTGGTGAGGAACATACAGAAAATTAATGTGCTTATTCTACAGCCCTTATCGGACAAGGTGAAGTGTTAATTTACAAAAAAAAAAGATTTAACCAGCAATATGCTATTTAATCCGAAGCTCAACCCCCTTTGTGCAATGTCGTCTCTGGGAATTGAAGTTTCCTCACTTGTGACTTTGGTGAGGAATAGTGAGCTGTCCACCACAGTCAGAGCAGGTAAGTCCAAGGGAGGTTAGGTGCGGTACGGGCGTCATGTCTCCTTTGGCGTCCGTCGTTCCACTCACTCCTCTTCAAGTCTATGCAGTCCTTGGTGACAGAGCCTTCGCCTGGCGGAACGTTGGGTGGCGGTGTCCTCCAGCTAGGTTGGATTTGACACACACACACACACACACACACACACACACACACACACACACACACACACACACACACACACACACACACACACACACACACACACACACACACACACACACACACACACACACACACACACACACACACACACACACACACACACACACACACACACACAGTTGAGCTGTTAAAACTTCCCAAACTTACACATTCAAATCTGAGGCGTTCACATTCTCTTCACTAAAATTTTATATCAAGACTTCGATATATGTCCTCGATGACAGAGCCTTCGCCTGGCGTTAGTTCAGCTGTGACATGACACGAGGGAGTCCCCCATGAATCATTATCTGTGCGTGTGAGAGAGAGCGAGAGCGAGCAAAGCCTGTGCAAATGCAGCACTGATGTCTATTTTTTTTTTATTCCTGATGCAGGCCAGTGGTCAAGTTGTTGTGAAAAATAAAGTCTATACTGTAGAATAATCCTGACGCAAGTTCACAGCGCACGTCCACTGAACGTAATCCACGCACGCTGTCCTAAACACAGCTACACTAAAAACAGCTACTTTATTCTCTAAATTAGAGCCCTTTACTGGTGAGGAACATACAGAAAATTAATGTGCTTATTCTACAGCCCTTATCGGACAAGGTGAAGTGTTAATTTACAAAAAAAAAAGATTTAACCAGCAATATGCTATTTAATCCGAAGCTCAACGCCCTTTCTGCAATGTCGTCTCTGGGAATTGAAGTTTCCTCACTTGTGACATTGGTGAGGAATAGTGAGCTGTCCACCACAGTCAGAGCAGGTAAGTCCAAGGGAGGCTAGGTGCGGTACGGGCGTCATGTCTCCTTTGGCGTCCGTCGTTCCACTCACTCCTCTTCAAATCTATGCAGTCCTTGGTGACAGAGCCTTCGCCTGGCGGAACGTTGGGTGGCGGTGTCCTCCAGCTAGGTTGGATTTAACACACACACACACACACACACACACACACACACACACACACACACACACACACACACACACACACACACACACACACACACACACACACACACACACACACACACACACACACACACACACACACACACACACACACACACACACACAGTTGAGCTGTCAAAACTTCCCAAACTTACACATTCAAACCTGAGGCATTCACATTCTCTTCACTAAAATTTTATATCAAGACTTCAATATATGTCCTCGATGACAGAGCCTTCGCCTGGCGTTAGTTCAGCTGTGACATGACACGAGGGAGTCCCCCATGAATTATTATCTGTGCGTGTGAGAGAGAGCGAGAGCGAGCAAAGCCTGTGCAAATGCAGCACTGATGTCTATTTTTTTTTATTCCTGATGCAGGCCAGTGGTCAAGTTGTTGTGAAAAATAAAGTCTATACTGTAGAATAATCCTGATGCAAGTTCACAGCGCACGTCCACTGAACATAATCCACGCACGCTGTCCTAAACACAGCTACACTAAAAACAGCTACTTTATTCTCTAAATTAGAGCCCTTTACTGGTGAGGAACATACAGAAAATTAATGTGCTTATTCTACAGCCCTTATCGGACAAGGTGAAGTGTTAATTTACAAAAAAAAAAGATTTAACCAGCAATATGCTATTTAATCCGAAACTCAACCCCCTTTGTGCAATGTCGTCTCTGGGAATTGAAGTTTCCTCACTTGTGACATTGGTGAGGAATAGTGAGCTGTCCACCACAGTCAGAGCAGGTAAGTCCAAGGGAGGCTAGGTGCGGTACGGGCGTCATGTCTCCTTTGGCGTCCGTCGTTCCACTCACTCCTCTTCAAGTCTATGCAGTCCTTGGTGACAGAGCCTTCGCCTGGCGGAACGTTGGGTGGCGGTGTCCTCCAGCTAGGTTGGATTTGACACACACACACACACACACACACACACACACACACACACACACACACACACACACACACACACACACACACACACACACACACACACACACACACACACACACACACACACACACACACACACACACACACACACACACACACACAGTTGAGCTGTTAAAACTTCCCAAACTTACACATTCAAATCTGAGGCGTTCACATTCTCTTCACTAAAATTTAATATCAAGACTTCGATATATGTCCTCGATGACAGAGCCTTCGCCTGGCGTTAGTTCAGCTGTGACATGACACGAGGGAGTCCCCCATGAATCATTATCTGTGCGTGTGAGAGAGAGCGAGAGCGAGCAAAGCCTGTGCAAATGCAGAACTGATGTCTATTTTTTTTTATTCCTGATGCAGGCCAGTGGTCAAGTTGTTGTGAAAAATAAAGTCTATACTGTAGAATAATCCTGATGCAAGTTCATAGCGCACGTCCACTGAACATAATCCACGCACGCTGTCCTAAACACAGCTACACTAAAAACAGCTACTTTATTCTCTAAATTAGAGCCCTTTACTGGTGAGGAACATACAGAAAATTAATGTGCTTATTCTACAGCCCTTATCGGACAAGGTGAAGTGTTAATTTACAAAAAAAAAAGATTTAACCAGCAATATGCTATTTAATCCGAAACTCAACCCCCTTTGTGCAATGTCGTCTCTGGGAATTGAAGTTTCCTCACTTGTGACATTGGTGAGGAATAGTGAGCTGTCCACCACAGTCAGAGCAGGTAAGTCCAAGGGAGGCTAGGTGCGGTACGGGCGTCATGTCTCCTTTGGCGTCCGTCGTTCCACTCACTCCTCTTCAAGTCTATGCAGTCCTTGGTGACAGAGCCTTCGCCTGGCGGAACGTTGGGTGGCGGTGTCCTCCAGCTAGGTTGGATTTGACACACACACACACACACACACACACACACACACACACACACACACACACACACACACACACACACACACACACACACACACACACACACACACACACACACACACACACACACACACACACACACACAGTTGAGCTGTTAAAACTTCCCAAACTTACACATTCAAATCTGAGGCGTTCACATTCTCTTCACTAAAATTTTATATCAAGACTTCGATATATGTCCTCGATGACAGAGCCTTCGCCTGGCGTTAGTTCAGCTGTGACATGACACGAGGGAGTCCCCCATGAATCATTATCTGTGCGTGTGAGAGAGAGCGAGAGCGAGCAAAGCCTGTGCAAATGCAGCACTGATGTCTATTTTTTTTTATTCCTGATGCAGGCCAGTGGTCAAGTTGTTGTGAAAAATAAAGTCTATACTGTAGAATAATCCTGACGCAAGTTCACAGCGCACGTCCACTGAACATAATCCACGCACGCTGTCCTAAACACAGCTACACTAAAAACAGCTACTTTATTCTCTAAATTAGAGCCCTTTACTGGTGAGGAACATACAGAAAATTAATGTGCTTATTCTACAGCCCTTATCGGACAAGGTGAAGTGTTAATTTACAAAAAAAAAAGATTTAACCAGCAATATGCTATTTAATCCGAAGCTCAACCCCCTTTGTGCAATGTCGTCTCTGGGAATTGAAGTTTCCTCACTTGTGACTTTGGTGAGGAATAGTGAGCTGTCCACCACAGTCAGAGCAGGTAAGTCCAAGGGAGGTTAGGTGCGGTACGGGCGTCATGTCTCCTTTGGCGTCCGTCGTTCCACTCACTCCTCTTCAAGTCTATGCAGTCCTTGGTGACAGAGCCTTCGCCTGGCGGAACGTTGGGTGGCGGTGTCCTCCAGCTAGGTTGGATTTGACACACACACACACACACACACACACACACACACACACACACACACACACACACACACACACACACACACACACACACACACACACACACACACACACACACACACACACACACACACACACACACACACACACACACACACACACACACACACACACACACACACACACACACACACACAGTTGAGCTGTCAAAACTTCCCAAACTTACACATTCAAACCTGAGGCATTCACATTCTCTTCACTAAAATTTTATATCAAGACTTCAATATATGTCCTCGATGACAGAGCCTTCGCCTGGCGTTAGTTCAGCTGTGACATGACACGAGGGAGTCCCCCATGAATTATTATCTGTGCGTGTGAGAGAGAGCGAGAGCGAGCAAAGCCTGTGCAAATGCAGCACTGATGTCTATTTTTTTTTATTCCTGATGCAGGCCAGTGGTCAAGTTGTTGTGAAAAATAAAGTCTATACTGTAGAATAATCCTGATGCAAGTTCACAGCGCACGTCCACTGAACATAATCCACGCACGCTGTCCTAAACACAGCTACACTAAAAACAGCTACTTTATTCTCTAAATTAGAGCCCTTTACTGGTGAGGAATATACAGAAAATTAATGTGCTTATTCTACAGCCCTTATCGGACAAGGTGAAGTGTTAATTTACAAAAAAAAAAGATTTAACCAGCAATATGCTATTTAATCCGAAGCTCAACCCCCTTTGTGCAATGTCGTCTCTGGGAATTGAAGTTTCCTCACTTGTGACATTGGTGAGGAATAGTGAGCTGTCCACCACAGTCAGAGCAGGTAAGTCCAAGGGAGGCTAGGTGCGGTACGGGCGTCATGTCTCCTTTGGCGTCCGTCGTTCCACTCACTCCTCTTCAAGTCTATGCAGTCCTTGGTGACAGAGCCTTCGCCTGGCGGAACGTTGGGTGGCGGTGTCCTCCAGCTAGGTTGGATTTGACACACACACACACACACACACACACACACAGACACACACACACACACACACACACACACACACACACACACACACACACACACACACACACACACACACACACACACACACACACACACACACACACACACACACACACACACACACACACACACACACACACACACACACACAGTTGAGCTGTTAAAACTTCCCAAACTTACACATTCAAATCTGAGGCGTTCACATTCTCTTCACTAAAATTTTATATCAAGACTTCGATATATGTCCTCAATGACAGAGCCTTCGCCTGGCGTTAGTTCAGCTGTGACATGACACGAGGGAGTCCCCCATGAATCATTATCTGTGCGTGTGAGAGAGAGCGAGAGCGAGCAAAGCCTGTGCAAATGCAGCACTGATGTCTATTTTTTTTTATTCCTGATGCAGGCCAGTGGTCAAGTTGTTGTGAAAAATAAAGTCTATACTGTAGAATAATCCTGACGCAAGTTCACAGCGCACGTCCACTGAACATAATCCACGCACGCTGTCCTAAACACAGCTACACTAAAAACAGCTACTTTATTCTCTAAATTAGAGCCCTTTACTGGTGAGGAACATACAGAAAATTAATGTGCTTATTCTACAGCCCTTATCGGACAAGGTGAAGTGTTAATTTACAAAAAAAAAAGATTTAACCAGCAATATGCTATTTAATCCGAAGCTCAACCCCCTTTGTGCAATGTCGTCTCTGGGAATTGAAGTTTCCTCACTTGTGACTTTGGTGAGGAATAGTGAGCTGTCCACCACAGTCAGAGCAGGTAAGTCCAAGGGAGGTTAGGTGCGGTACGGGCGTCATGTCTCCTTTGGCGTCCGTCGTTCCACTCACTCTTCTTCAAGTCTATGCAGTCCTTGGTGACAGAGCCTTCGCCTGGCGGAACGTTGGGTGGCGGTGTCCTCCAGCTAGGTTGGATTTGACACACACACACACACACACACACACACACACACACACACACACACACACACACACACACACACACACACACACACACACACACACACACACACACACACACACACACACACACACACACACACACACACACACACACAGTTGAGCTGTCAAAACTTCCATAACTTACACATTCAAACCTGAGGCATTCACATTCTCTTCACTAAAATGTTATATCAAGACTTCAATATATGTCCTCGATGACAGAGCCTTCGCCTGGCGTTAGTTCAGCTGTGACATGACACGAGGGAGTCCCCCATGAATTATTATCTGTGCGTGTGAGAGAGAGCGAGAGCGAGCAAAGCCTGTGCAAATGCAGCACTGATGTCTATTTTTTTTTATTCCTGATGCAGCCCAGTGGTCAAGTTGTTGTGAAAAATAAAGTCTATACTGTAGAATAATCCTGACGCAAGTTCACAGCGCACGTCCACTGAACGTAATCCACGCACGCTGTCCTAAACACAGCTACACTAAAAACAGCTACTTTATTCTCTAAATTAGAGCCCTTTACTGGTGAGGAACATACAGAAAATTAATGTGCTTATTCTACAGCCCTTATCGGACAAGGTGAAGTGTTAATTTACAAAAAAAAAAGATTTAACCAGCAATATGCTATTTAATCCGAAGCTCAACGCCCTTTGTGCAATGTCGTCTCTGGGAATTGAAGTTTCCTCACTTGTGACATTGGTGAGGAATAGTGAGCTGTCCACCACAGTCAGAGCAGGTAAGTCCAAGGGAGGCTAGGTGCGGTACGGGCGTCATGTCTCCTTTGGCGTCCGTCGTTCCACTCACTCCTCTTCAAATCTATGCAGTCCTTGGTGACAGAGCCTTCGCCTGGCGGAACGTTGGGTGGCGGTGTCCTCCAGCTAGGTTGGATTTACACACACACACACACACACACACACACACACACACACACACACACACACACACACACACACACACACACACACACACACACACACACACACACACACACAGTTGAGCTGTTAAAACTTCCCAAACTTACACATTCAAATCTGAGGCGTTCACATTCTCTTCACTAAAATTTTATATCAAGACTTCGATATATGTCCTCAATGACAGAGCCTTCGCCTGGCGTTAGTTCAGCTTTGACATGACACGAGGGAGTCCCCCATGAATCATTATCTGTGCGTGTGAGAGAGAGCGAGAGCGAGCAAAGCCTGTGCAAATGCAGCACTGATGTCTATTTTTTTTTATTCCTGATGGAAGGGCCAGTGGTCAAGTTGTTGTGAAAAATAAAGTCTATACTGTAGAATAATCCTGACGCAAGTTCACAGCGCACGTCCACTGAACATAATCCACGCACGCTGTCCTAAACACAGCTACACTAAAAACAGCTACTTTATTCTCTAAATTAGAGCCCTTTACTGGTGAGGAACATACAGAAAATTAATGTGCTTATTCTACAGCCCTTATCGGACCAGGTGAAGTGTTAATTTACAAAAAAAAAAGATTTAACCAGCAATATGCTATTTAATCCGAAGCTCAACCCCCTTTGTGCAATGTCGTCTCTGGGAATTGAAGTTTCCTCACTTGTGACTTTGGTGAGGAATAGTGAGCTGTCCACCACAGTCAGAGCAGGTAAGTCCAAGGGAGGTTAGGTGCGGTACAGGCGTCATGTCTCCTTTGGCGTCCGTCGTTCCACTCACTCCTCTTCAAGTCTATGCAGTCCTTGGTGACAGAGCCTTCGCCTGGCGGAACGTTGGGTGGCGGTGTCCTCCAGCTAGGTTGGATTTGACACACACACACACACACACACACACACACACACACACACACACACACACACACACACACACACACACACACACACACACACACACACACACACACACACACACACACACACACACACACACACACACACACACACACACACACACACACACACACACACACACACACACACACAGTTGAGCTGTCAAAACTTCCCAAACTTACACATTCAAACCTGAGGCATTCACATTCTCTTCACTAAAATTTTATATCAAGACTTCAATATATGTCCTCGATGACAGAGCCTTCGCCTGGCGTTAGTTCAGCTGTGACATGACACGAGGGAGTCCCCCATGAATTATTATCTGTGCGTGTGAGAGAGAGCGAGAGCGAGCAAAGCCTGTGCAAATGCAGCACTGATGTCTATTTTTTTTTATTCCTGATGCAGGCCAGTGGTCAAGTTGTTGTGAAAAATAAAGTCTATACTGTAGAATAATCCTGACGCAAGTTCACAGCGCACGTCCACTGAACATAATCCACGCACGCTGTCCTAAACACAGCTACACTAAAAACAGCTACTTTATTCTCTAAATTAGAGCCCTTTACTGGTGAGGAACATACAGAAAATTAATGTGCTTATTCTACAGCCCTTATCGGACAAGGTGAAGTGTTAATTTACAAAAAAAAAAGATTTAACCAGCAATATGCTATTTAATCCGAAGCTCAACCCCCTTTGTGCAATGTCGTCTCTGGGAATTGAAGTTTCCTCACTTGTGACTTTGGTGAGGAATAGTGAGCTGTCCACCACAGTCAGAGCAGGTAAGTCCAAGGGAGGTTAGGTGCGGTAAGGGCGTCATGTCTCCTTTGGCGTCCGTCGTTCCACTCACTCCTCTTCAAGTCTATACAGTCCTTGGTGACAGAGCCTTCGCCTGGCGGAACGTTGGGTGGCGGTGTCCTCCAGCTAGGTTGGATTTGACACACACACACACACACACACACACACACACACACACACACACACACACACACACACACACACACACACACACACACACACACACACACACACACACACACACACACACACACACACACACACACACACACACACACACACACACACACACACAGTTGAGCTGTTAAAACTTCCCAAACTTACACATTCAAATCTGAGGCGTTCACATTCTCTTCACTAAAATTTGATATCAAGACTTCGATATATGTCCTCGATGACAGAGCCTTCGCCTGGCGTTAGTTCAGCTGTGACATGACACGAGGGAGTCCCCCATGAATTATTATCTGTGCGTGTGAGAGAGAGCGAGAGCGAGCAAAGCCTGTGCAAATGCAGCACTGATGTCTATTTTTTTTTATTCCTGATGCAGGCCAGTGGTCAAGTTGTTGTGAAAAATAAAGTCTATACTGTAGAATAATCCTGATGCAAGTTCACAGCGCACGTCCACTGAACATAATCCACGCACGCTGTCCTAAACACAGCTACACTAAAAACAGCTACTTTATTCTCTAAATTAGAGCCCTTTACTGGTGAGGAACATACAGAAAATTAATGTGCTTATTCTACAGCCCTTATCGGACAAGGTGAAGTGTTAATTTACAAAAAAAAGAAGATTTAACCAGCAATATGCTATTTAATCCGAAGCTCAACCCCCTTTGTGCAATGTCGTCTCTGGGAATTGAAGTTTCCTCACTTGTGACATTGGTGAGGAATAGTGAGCTGTCCACCACAGTCAGAGCAGGTAAGTCCAAGGGAGGCTAGGTGCGGTACGGGCGTCATGTCTCCTTTGGCGTCCGTCGTTCCACTCACTCCTCTTCAAGTCTATGCAGTCCTTGGTGACAGAGCCTTCGCCTGGCGGAACGTTGGGTGGCGGTGTCCTCCAGCTAGGTTGGATTTGACACACACACACACACACACACACACACACACACACACACACACACACACACACACACACACACACACACACACACACACACACACACACACACACACACACACACACACACACACACACACACACACACACACACACACACACACACACACACACACACAGTTGAGCTGTTAAAACTTCCCAAACTTACACATTCAAATCTGAGGCGTTCACATTCTCTTCACTAAAATTTTATATCAAGACTTCGATATATGTCCTCAATGACAGAGCCTTCGCCTGGCGTTAGTTCAGCTGTGACATGACACGAGGGAGTCCCCCATGAATCATTATCTGTGCGTGTGAGAGAGAGCGAGAGCGAGCAAAGCCTGTGCAAATGCAGCACTGATGTCTATTTTTTTTTATTCCTGATGCAGGCCAGTGGTCAAGTTGTTGTGAAAAATAAAGTCTATACTGTAGAATAATCCTGACGCAAGTTCACAGCGCACGTCCACTGAACATAATCCACGCACGCTGTCCTAAACACAGCTACACTAAAAACAGCTACTTTATTCTCTAAATTAGAGCCCTTTACTGGTGAGGAACATACAGAAAATTAATGTGCTTATTCTACAGCCCTTATCGGACAAGGTGAAGTGTTAATTTACAAAAAAAAAAGATTTAACCAGCAATATGCTATTTAATCCGAAGCTCAACCCCCTTTGTGCAATGTCGTCTCTGGGAATTGAAGTTTCCTCACTTGTGACTTTGGTGAGGAATAGTGAGCTGTCCACCACAGTCAGAGCAGGTAAGTCCAAGGGAGGTTAGGTGCGGTACGGGCGTCATGTCTCCTTTGGCGTCCGTCGTTCCACTCACTCTTCTTCAAGTCTATGCAGTCCTTGGTGACAGAGCCTTCGCCTGGCGGAACGTTGGGTGGCGGTGTCCTCCAGCTAGGTTGGATTTGACACACACACACACACACACACACACACACACACACACACACACACACACACACACACACACACACACACACACACACACACACACACACACACACACACACACACACACACACACACACACACACACACACACACACACAGTTGAGCTGTCAAAACTTCCCAAACTTACACATTCAAACCTGAGGCATTCACATTCTCTTCACTAAAATGTTATATCAAGACTTCAATATATGTCCTCGATGACAGAGCCTTCGCCTGGCGTTAGTTCAGCTGTGACATGACACGAGGGAGTCCCCCATGAATTATTATCTGTGCGTGTGAGAGAGAGCGAGAGCGAGCAAAGCCTGTGCAAATGCAGCACTGATGTCTATTTTTTTTTATTCCTGATGCAGCCCAGTGGTCAAGTTGTTGTAAAAAATAAAGTCTATACTGTAGAATAATCCTGACGCAAGTTCACAGCGCACGTCCACTGAACGTAATCCACGCACGCTGTCCTAAACACAGCTACACTAAAAACAGCTACTTTATTCTCTAAATTAGAGCCCTTTACTGGTGAGGAACATACAGAAAATTAATGTGCTTATTCTACAGCCCTTATCGGACAAGGTGAAGTGTTAATTTACAAAAAAAAAAGATTTAACCAGCAATATGCTATTTAATCCGAAGCTCAACGCCCTTTGTGCAATGTCGTCTCTGGGAATTGAAGTTTCCTCACTTGTGACATTGGTGAGGAATAGTGAGCTGTCCACCACAGTCAGAGCAGGTAAGTCCAAGGGAGGTTAGGTGCGGTACAGGCGTCATGTCTCCTTTGGCGTCCGTCGTTCCACTCACTCCTCTTCAAGTCTATGCAGTCCTTGGTGACAGAGCCTTCGCCTGGCGGAACGTTGGGTGGCGGTGTCCTCCAGCTAGGTTGGATTTGACACACACACACACACACACACACACACACACACACACACACACCACACACACACACACACACACACACACACACACACACACACACACACACACACACACACACACACACACACACACACACACACACACACACACAGTTGAGCTGTTAAAAACTTCCCAAACTTACACATTCAAATCTGAGGCGTTCACATTCTCTTCACTAAAATTTGATATCAAGACTTCGATATATGTCCTCGATGACAGAGCCTTCGCCTGGCGTTAGTTCAGCTGTGACATGACACGAGGGAGTCCCCCATGAATCATTATCTGTGCGTGTGAGAGAGAGCGAGAGCGAGCAAAGCCTGTGCAAATGCAGCACTGATGTCTATTTTTTTTTTATTCCTGATGCAGGCCAGTGGTCAAGTTGTTGTGAAAAATAAAGTCTATACTGTAGAATAATCCTGACGCAAGTTCACAGCGCACGTCCACTGAACATAATCCACGCACGCTGTCCTAAACACAGCTACACTAAAAACAGCTACTTTATTCTCTAAATTAGAGCCCTTTACTGGTGAGGAACATACAGAAAATTAATGTGCTTATTCTACAGCCCTTATCGGACAAGGTGAAGTGTTAATTTACAAAAAAAAAAGATTTAACCAGCAATATGCTATTTAATCCGAAGCTCAACCCCCTTTGTGCAATGTCGTCTCTGGGAATTGAAGTTTCCTCACTTGTGACTTTGGTGAGGAATAGTGAGCTGTCCACCACAGTCAGAGCAGGTAAGTCCAAGGGAGGTTAGGTGCGGTACGGGCGTCATGTCTCCTTTGGCGTCCGTCGTTCCACTCACTCTTCTTCAAGTCTATGCAGTCCTTGGTGACAGAGCCTTCGCCTGGCGGAACGTTGGGTGGCGGTGTCCTCCAGCTAGGTTGGATTTGACACACACACACACACACACACACACACACACACACACACACACACACACACACACACACACACACACACACACACACACACACACACACACACACACACACACACACACACACACACACACACACACACACAGTTGAGCTGTCAAAACTTCCCAAACTTACACATTCAAACCTGAGGCATTCACATTCTCTTCACTAAAATGTTATATCAAGACTTCAATATATGTCCTCGATGACAGAGCCTTCGCCTGGCGTTAGTTCAGCTGTGACATGACACGAGGGAGTCCCCCATGAATTATTATCTGTGCGTGTGAGAGAGAGCGAGAGCGAGCAAAGCCTGTGCAAATGCAGCACTGATGTCTATTTTTTTTTATTCCTGATGCAGCCCAGTGGTCAAGTTGTTGTGAAAAATAAAGTCTATACTGTAGAATAATCCTGACGCAAGTTCACAGCGCACGTCCACTGAACGTAATCCACGCACGCTGTCCTAAACACAGCTACACTAAAAACAGCTACTTTATTCTCTAAATTAGAGCCCTTTACTGGTGAGGAACATACAGAAAATTAATGTGCTTATTCTACAGCCCTTATCGGACAAGGTGAAGTGTTAATTTACAAAAAAAAAAGATTTAACCAGCAATATGCTATTTAATCCGAAGCTCAACGCCCTTTGTGCAATGTCGTCTCTGGGAATTGAAGTTTCCTCACTTGTGACATTGGTGAGGAATAGTGAGCTGTCCACCACAGTCAGAGCAGGTAAGTCCAAGGGAGGCTAGGTGCGGTACGGGCGTCATGTCTCCTTTGGCGTCCGTCGTTCCACTCACTCCTCTTCAAATCTATGCAGTCCTTGGTGACAGAGCCTTCGCCTGGCGGAACGTTGGGTGGCGGTGTCCTCCAGCTAGGTTGGATTTAACACACACACACACACACACACACACACACACACACACACACACACACACACACACACACACACACACACACACACACACACACACACACACACACACACACAGTTGAGCTGTTAAAACTTCCCAAATTTACACATTCAAATCTGAGGCGTTCACATTCTCTTCACTAAAATTTTATATCAAGACTTCGATATATGTCCTCAATGACAGAGCCTTCGCCTGGCGTTAGTTCAGCTTTGACATGACACGAGGGAGTCCCCCATGAATCATTATCTGTGCGTGTGAGAGAGAGCGAGAGCGAGAGCGAGCAAAGCCTGTGCAAATGCAGCACTGATGTCTATTTTTTTTTATTCCTGATGGAAGGGCCAGTGGTCAAGTTGTTGTGAAAAATAAAGTCTATACTGTAGAATAATCCTGACGCAAGTTCACAGCGCACGTCCACTGAACATAATCCACGCACGCTGTCCTAAACACAGCTACACTAAAAACAGCTACTTTATTCTCTAAATTAGAGCCCTTTACTGGTGAGGAACATACAGAAAATTAATGTGCTTATTCTACAGCCCTTATCGGACCAGGTGAAGTGTTAATTTACAAAAAAAAAAGATTTAACCAGCAATATGCTATTTAATCCGAAGCTCAACCCCCTTTGTGCAATGTCGTCTCTGGGAATTGAAGTTTCCTCACTTGTGACTTTGGTGAGGAATAGTGAGCTGTCCACCACAGTCAGAGCAGGTAAGTCCAAGGGAGGTTAGGTGCGGTACAGGCGTCATGTCTCCTTTGGCGTCCGTCGTTCCACTCACTCCTCTTCAAGTCTATGCAGTCCTTGGTGACAGAGCCTTCGCCTGGCGGAACGTTGGGTGGCGGTGTCCTCCAGCTAGGTTGGATTTGACACACACACACACACACACACACACACACACACACACACACACACACACACACACACACACACACACACACACACACACACACACACACACACACACACACACACACACACACACACACACACACACACACACACACACAGTTGAGCTGTCAAAACTTCCCAAACTTACACATTCAAACCTGAGGCATTCACATTCTCTTCACTAAAATTTTATATCAAGACTTCAATATATGTCCTCGATGACAGAGCCTTCGCCTGGCGTTAGTTCAGCTGTGACATGACACGAGGGAGTCCCCCATGAATTATTATCTGTGCGTGTGAGAGAGAGCGAGAGCGAGCAAAGCCTGTGCAAATGCAGCACTGATGTCTATTTTTTTTTATTCCTGATGCAGGCCAGTGGTCAAGTTGTTGTGAAAAATAAAGTCTATACTGTAGAATAATCCTGATGCAAGTTCACAGCGCACGTCCACTGAACATAATCCACGCACGCTGTCCTAAACACAGCTACACTAAAAACAGCTACTTTATTCTCTAAATTAGAGCCCTTTACTGGTGAGGAACATACAGAAAATTAATGTGCTTATTCTACAGCCCTTATCGGACAAGGTGAAGTGTTAATTTACAAAAAAAAAAGATTTAACCAGCAATATGCTATTTAATCCGAAGCTCAACCCCCTTTGTGCAATGTCGTCTCTGGGAATTGAAGTTTCCTCACTTGTGACTTTGGTGAGGAATAGTGAGCTGTCCACCACAGTCAGAGCAGGTAAGTCCAAGGGAGGTTAGGTGCGGTAAGGGCGTCATGTCTCCTTTGGCGTCCGTCGTTCCACTCACTCCTCTTCAAGTCTATACAGTCCTTGGTGACAGAGCCTTCGCCTGGCGGAACGTTGGGTGGCGGTGTCCTCCAGCTAGGTTGGATTTGACACACACACACACACACACACACACACACACACACACACACACACACACACACACACACACACACACACACACACACACACACACACACACACACACACACACACACACACACACACACACACACACACACACACACACAGTTGAGCTGTTAAAACTTCCCAAACTTACACATTCAAATCTGAGGCGTTCACATTCTCTTCACTAAAATTTGATATCAAGACTTCGATATATGTCCTCGATGACAGAGCCTTCGCCTGGCGTTAGTTCAGCTGTGACATGACACGAGGGAGTCCCCCATGAATCATTATCTGTGCGTGTGAGAGAGAGCGAGAGCGAGCAAAGCCTGTGCAAATGCAGCACTGATGTCTATTTTTTTTTTATTCCTGATGCAGGCCAGTGGTCAAGTTGTTGTGAAAAATAAAGTCTATACTGTAGAATAATCCTGACGCAAGTTCACAGCGCACGTCCACTGAACGTAATCCACGCACGCTGTCCTAAACACAGCTACACTAAAAACAGCTACTTTATTCTCTAAATTAGAGCCCTTTACTGGTGAGGAACATACAGAAAATTAATGTGCTTATTCTACAGCCCTTATCGGACAAGGTGAAGTGTTAATTTACAAAAAAAAAAGATTTAACCAGCAATATGCTATTTAATCCGAAGCTCAACGCCCTTTGTGCAATGTCGTCTCTGGGAATTGAAGTTTCCTCACTTGTGACATTGGTGAGGAATAGTGAGCTGTCCACCACAGTCAGAGCAGGTAAGTCCAAGGGAGGCTAGGTGCGGTACGGGCGTCATGTCTCCTTTGGCGTCCGTCGTTCCACTCACTCCTCTTCAAATCTATGCAGTCCTTGGTGACAGAGCCTTCGCCTGGCGGAACGTTGGGTGGCGGTGTCCTCCAGCTAGGTTGGATTTAACACACACACACACACACACACACACACACACACACACACACACACACACACACACACACACACACACACACACACACACACACACACACACACACACACACACACACACACACACACACACACACACACACACACACACACACACACACACACACACACACACAGTTGAGCTGTCAAAACTTCCCAAACTTACACATTCAAACCTGAGGCATTCACATTCTCTTCACTAAAATTTTATATCAAGACTTCAATATATGTCCTCGATGACAGAGCCTTCGCCTGGCGTTAGTTCAGCTGTGACATGACACGAGGGAGTCCCCCATGAATTATTATCTGTGCGTGTGAGAGAGAGCGAGAGCGAGCAAAGCCTGTGCAAATGCAGCACTGATGTCTATTTTTTTTTATTCCTGATGCAGGCCAGTGGTCAAGTTGTTGTGAAAAATAAAGTCTATACTGTAGAATAATCCTGATGCAAGTTCACAGCGCACGTCCACTGAACATAATCCACGCACGCTGTCCTAAAAACAGCTACACTAAAAACAGCTACTTTATTCTCTAAATTAGAGCCCTTTACTGGTGAGGAACATACAGAAAATTAATGTGCTTATTCTACAGCCCTTATCGGACAAGGTGAAGTGTTAATTTACAAAAAAAAAAGATTTAACCAGCAATATGCTATTTAATCCGAAGCTCAACCCCCTTTGTGCAATGTCGTCTCTGGGAATTGAAGTTTCCTCACTTGTGACTTTGGTGAGGAATAGTGAGCTGTCCACCACAGTCAGAGCAGGTAAGTCCAAGGGAGGTTAGGTGCGGTAAGGGCGTCATGTCTCCTTTGGCGTCCGTCGTTCCACTCACTCCTCTTCAAGTCTATACAGTCCTTGGTGACAGAGCCTTCGCCTGGCGGAACGTTGGGTGGCGGTGTCCTCCAGCTAGGTTGGATTTGACACACACACACACACACACACACACACACACACACACACACACACACACACACACACACACACACACACACACACACACACACACACACACACACACACACACACACACACACACACACACACACACACACAGTTGAGCTGTCAAAACTTCCCAAACTTACACATTCAAACCTGAGGCATTCACATTCTCTTCACTAAAATTTTATATCAAGACTTCAATATATGTCCTCGATGACAGAGCCTTCGCCTGGCGTTAGTTCAGCTGTGACATGACACGAGGGAGTCCCCCATGAATTATTATCTGTGCGTGTGAGAGAGAGCGAGAGCGAGCAAAGCCTGTGCAAATGCAGCACTGATGTCTATTTTTTTTTATTCCTGATGCAGCCCAGTGGTCAAGTTGTTGTGAAAAATAAAGTCTATACTGTAGAATAATCCTGACGCAAGTTCACAGCGCACGTCCACTGAACGTAATCCACGCACGCTGTCCTAAACACAGCTACACTAAAAACAGCTACTTTATTCTCTAAATTAGAGCCCTTTACTGGTGAGGAACATACAGAAAATTAATGTGCTTATTCTACAGCCCTTATCGGACAAGGTGAAGTGTTAATTTACAAAAAAAAAAGATTTAACCAGCAATATGCTATTTAATCCGAAGCTCAACGCCCTTTGTGCAATGTCGTCTCTGGGAATTGAAGTTTCCTCACTTGTGACATTGGTGAGGAATAGTGAGCTGTCCACCACAGTCAGAGCAGGTAAGTCCAAGGGAGGCTAGGTGCGGTACGGGCGTCATGTCTCCTTTGGCGTCCGTCGTTCCACTCACTCCTCTTCAAATCTATGCAGTCCTTGGTGACAGAGCCTTCGCCTGGCGGAACGTTGGGTGGCGGTGTCCTCCAGCTAGGTTGGATTTAACACACACACACACACACACACACACACACACACACACACACACACAGTTGAGCTGTCAAAACTTCCCAAACTTACACATTCAAACCTGAGGCATTCACATTCTCTTCACTAAAATTTTATATCAAGACTTCAATATATGTCCTCGATGACAGAGCCTTCGCCTGGCGTTAGTTCAGCTGTGACATGACACGAGGGAGTCCCCCATGAATTATTATCTGTGCGTGTGAGAGAGAGCGAGAGCGAGCAAAGCCTGTGCAAATGCAGCACTGATGTCTATTTTTTTTTACTCCTGATGCAGCCCAGTGGTCAAGTTGTTGTGAAAAATAAAGTCTATACTGTAGAATAATCCTGACGCAAGTTCACAGCGCACGTCCACTGAACGTAATCCACGCACGCTGTCCTAAACACAGCTACACTAAAAACAGCTACTTTATTCTCTAAATTAGAGCCCTTTACTGGTGAGGAACATACAGAAAATTAATGTGCTTATTCTACAGCCCTTATCGGACAAGGTGAAGTGTTAATTTACAAAAAAAAAAGATTTAACCAGCAATATGCTATTTAATCCGAAGCTCAACGCCCTTTGTGCAATGTCGTCTCTGGGAATTGAAGTTTCCTCACTTGTGACATTGGTGAGGAATAGTGAGCTGTCCACCACAGTCAGAGCAGGTAAGTCCAAGGGAGGCTAGGTGCGGTACGGGCGTCATGTCTCCTTTGGCGTCCGTCGTTCCACTCACTCCTCTTCAAATCTATGCAGTCCTTGGTGACAGAGCCTTCGCCTGGCGGAACGTTGGGTGGCGGTGTCCTCCAGCTAGGTTGGATTTAACACACACACACACACACACACACACACACACACACACACACACACACACACACACACACACACACACACACACACACACACACACACACACACACACACACACACACACACACACACACACACACACACACACACACACACACACACAGTTGAGCTGTTAAAACTTCCCAAACTTACACATTCAAATCTGAGGCGTTCACATTCTCTTCACTAAAATTTTATATCAAGACTTCGATATATGTCCTCAATGACAGAGCCTTCGCCTGGCGTTAGTTCAGCTGTGACATGACACGAGGGAGTCCCCCATGAATCATTATCTGTGCGTGTGAGAGAGAGCGAGAGCGAGCAAAGCCTGTGCAAATGCAGCACTGATGTCTATTTTTTTTTATTCCTGATGCAGGCCAGTGGTCAAGTTGTTGTGAAAAATAAAGTCTATACTGTAGAATAATCCTGACGCAAGTTCACAGCGCACGTCCACTGAACATAATCCACGCACGCTGTCCTAAACACAGCTACACTAAAAACAGCTACTTTATTCTCTAAATTAGAGCCCTTTACTGGTGAGGAACATACAGAAAATTAATGTGCTTATTCTACAGCCCTTATCGGACCAGGTGAAGTGTTAATTTACAAAAAAAAAAGATTTAACCAGCAATATGCTATTTAATCCGAAGCTCAACCCCCTTTGTGCAATGTCGTCTCTGGGAATTGAAGTTTCCTCACTTGTGACATTGGTGAGGAATAGTGAGCTGTCCACCACAGTCAGAGCAGGTAAGTCCAAGGGAGGCTAGGTGCGGTACGGGCGTCATGTCTCCTTTGGCGTCCGTCGTTCCACTCACTCCTCTTCAAGTCTATGCAGTCCTTGGTGACAGAGCCTTCGCCTGGCGGAACGTTGGGTGGCGGTGTCCTCCAGCTAGGTTGGATTTGACACACACACACACACACACACACACACACACACACACACACACACACACACACACACACACACACACACACACACACACACACACACACACACACACACACACACACACACACACACACACACACACACACACACACACACACACACACACACACACACACACACACACACAGTTGAGCTGTTAAAACTTCCCAAACTTACACATTCAAATCTGAGGCGTTCACATTCTCTTCACTAAAATTTGATATCAAGACTTCGATATATGTCCTCGATGACAGAGCCTTCGCCTGGCGTTAGTTCAGCTGTGACATGACACGAGGGAGTCCCCCATGAATCATTATCTGTGCGTGTGAGAGAGAGCGAGAGCGAGCAAAGCCTGTGCAAATGCAGCACTGATGTCTATTTTTTTTTTATTCCTGATGCAGGCCAGTGGTCAAGTTGTTGTGAAAAATAAAGTCTATACTGTAGAATAATCCTGACGCAAGTTCACAGCGCACGTCCACTGAACGTAATCCACGCACGCTGTCCTAAACACAGCTACACTAAAAACAGCTACTTTATTCTCTAAATTAGAGCCCTTTACTGGTGAGGAACATACAGAAAATTAATGTGCTTATTCTACAGCCCTTATCGGACAAGGTGAAGTGTTAATTTACAAAAAAAAAAGATTTAACCAGCAATATGCTATTTAATCCGAAGCTCAACGCCCTTTGTGCAATGTCGTCTCTGGGAATTGAAGTTTCCTCACTTGTGACATTGGTGAGGAATAGTGAGCTGTCCACCACAGTCAGAGCAGGTAAGTCCAAGGGAGGCTAGGTGCGGTACGGGCGTCATGTCTCCTTTGGCGTCCGTCGTTCCACTCACTCCTCTTCAAATCTATGCAGTCCTTGGTGACAGAGCCTTCGCCTGGCGGAACGTTGGGTGGCGGTGTCCTCCAGCTAGGTTGGATTTAACACACACACACACACACACACACACACACACACACACACACACACAGTTGAGCTGTCAAAACTTCCCAAACTTACACATTCAAACCTGAGGCATTCACATTCTCTTCACTAAAATTTTATATCAAGACTTCAATATATGTCCTCGATGACAGAGCCTTCGCCTGGCGTTAGTTCAGCTGTGACATGACACGAGGGAGTCCCCCATGAATTATTATCTGTGCGTGTGAGAGAGAGCGAGAGCGAGCAAAGCCTGTGCAAATGCAGCACTGATGTCTATTTTTTTTTACTCCTGATGCAGCCCAGTGGTCAAGTTGTTGTGAAAAATAAAGTCTATACTGTAGAATAATCCTGACGCAAGTTCACAGCGCACGTCCACTGAACGTAATCCACGCACGCTGTCCTAAACACAGCTACACTAAAAACAGCTACTTTATTCTCTAAATTAGAGCCCTTTACTGGTGAGGAACATACAGAAAATTAATGTGCTTATTCTACAGCCCTTATCGGACAAGGTGAAGTGTTAATTTACAAAAAAAAAAGATTTAACCAGCAATATGCTATTTAATCCGAAGCTCAACGCCCTTTGTGCAATGTCGTCTCTGGGAATTGAAGTTTCCTCACTTGTGACATTGGTGAGGAATAGTGAGCTGTCCACCACAGTCAGAGCAGGTAAGTCCAAGGGAGGCTAGGTGCGGTACGGGCGTCATGTCTCCTTTGGCGTCCGTCGTTCCACTCACTCCTCTTCAAATCTATGCAGTCCTTGGTGACAGAGCCTTCGCCTGGCGGAACGTTGGGTGGCGGTGTCCTCCAGCTAGGTTGGATTTAACACACACACACACACACACACACACACACACACACACACACACACACACACACACACACACACACACACACACACACACACACACACACACACAGTTGAGCTGTTAAAACTTCCCAAACTTACACATTCAAATCTGAGGCGTTCACATTCTCTTCACTAAAATTTTATATCAAGACTTCGATATATGTCCTCAATGACAGAGCCTTCGCCTGGCGTTAGTTCAGCTGTGACATGACACGAGGGAGTCCCCCATGAATCATTATCTGTGCGTGTGAGAGAGAGCGAGAGCGAGCAAAGCCTGTGCAAATGCAGCACTGATGTCTATTTTTTTTTATTCCTGATGCAGGCCAGTGGTCAAGTTGTTGTGAAAAATAAAGTCTATACTGTAGAATAATCCTGACGCAAGTTCACAGCGCACGTCCACTGAACATAATCCACGCACGCTGTCCTAAACACAGCTACACTAAAAACAGCTACTTTATTCTCTAAATTAGAGCCCTTTACTGGTGAGGAACATACAGAAAATTAATGTGCTTATTCTACAGCCCTTATCGGACCAGGTGAAGTGTTAATTTACAAAAAAAAAAGATTTAACCAGCAATATGCTATTTAATCCGAAGCTCAACCCCCTTTGTGCAATGTCGTCTCTGGGAATTGAAGTTTCCTCACTTGTGACATTGGTGAGGAATAGTGAGCTGTCCACCACAGTCAGAGCAGGTAAGTCCAAGGGAGGCTAGGTGCGGTACGGGCGTCATGTCTCCTTTGGCGTCCGTCGTTCCACTCACTCCTCTTCAAGTCTATGCAGTCCTTGGTGACAGAGCCTTCGCCTGGCGGAACGTTGGGTGGCGGTGTCCTCCAGCTAGGTTGGATTTGACACACACACACACACACACACACACACACACACACACACACACACACACACACACACACACACACACACACACACACACACACACACACACACACACACACACACACACACACACACACACACACACACACACACACACACACACACACACAGTTGAGCTGTTAAAACTTCCCAAACTTACACATTCAAATCTGAGGCGTTCACATTCTCTTCACTAAAATTTGATATCAAGACTTCGATATATGTCCTCGATGACAGAGCCTTCGCCTGGCGTTAGTTCAGCTGTGACATGACACGAGGGAGTCCCCCATGAATCATTATCTGTGCGTGTGAGAGAGAGCGAGAGCGAGCAAAGCCTGTGCAAATGCAGCACTGATGTCTATTTTTTTTTTATTCCTGATGCAGGCCAGTGGTCAAGTTGTTGTGAAAAATAAAGTCTATACTGTAGAATAATCCTGACGCAAGTTCACAGCGCACGTCCACTGAACGTAATCCACGCACGCTGTCCTAAACACAGCTACACTAAAAACAGCTACTTTATTCTCTAAATTAGAGCCCTTTACTGGTGAGGAACATACAGAAAATTAATGTGCTTATTCTACAGCCCTTATCGGACAAGGTGAAGTGTTAATTTACAAAAAAAAAAGATTTAACCAGCAATATGCTATTTAATCCGAAGCTCAACGCCCTTTGTGCAATGTCGTCTCTGGGAATTGAAGTTTCCTCACTTGTGACATTGGTGAGGAATAGTGAGCTGTCCACCACAGTCAGAGCAGGTAAGTCCAAGGGAGGCTAGGTGCGGTACGGGCGTCATGTCTCCTTTGGCGTCCGTCGTTCCACTCACTCCTCTTCAAATCTATGCAGTCCTTGGTGACAGAGCCTTCGCCTGGCGGAACGTTGGGTGGCGGTGTCCTCCAGCTAGGTTGGATTTAACACACACACACACACACACACACACACACACACACACACACACACACACACACACACACACACACACACACACACACACACACACACACACACACACACACACACACACACACACACACACACACACACACACACACACACACACAGTTGAGCTGTCAAAACTTCCCAAACTTACACATTCAAACCTGAGGCATTCACATTCTCTTCACTAAAATTTTATATCAAGACTTCAATATATGTCCTCGATGACAGAGCCTTCGCCTGGCGTTAGTTCAGCTGTGACATGACACGAGGGAGTCCCCCATGAATTATTATCTGTGCGTGTGAGAGAGAGCGAGAGCGAGCAAAGCCTGTGCAAATGCAGCACTGATGTCTATTTTTTTTTATTCCTGATGCAGCCCAGTGGTCAAGTTGTTGTGAAAAATAAAGTCTATACTGTAGAATAATCCTGATGCAAGTTCACAGCGCACGTCCACTGAACATAATCCACGCACGCTGTCCTAAAAACAGCTACACTAAAAACAGCTACTTTATTCTCTAAATTAGAGCCCTTTACTGGTGAGGAACATACAGAAAATTAATGTGCTTATTCTACAGCCCTTATCGGACAAGGTGAAGTGTTAATTTACAAAAAAAAAAGATTTAACCAGCAATATGCTATTTAATCCGAAGCTCAACCCCCTTTGTGCAATGTCGTCTCTGGGAATTGAAGTTTCCTCACTTGTGACTTTGGTGAGGAATAGTGAGCTGTCCACCACAGTCAGAGCAGGTAAGTCCAAGGGAGGTTAGGTGCGGTAAGGGCGTCATGTCTCCTTTGGCGTCCGTCGTTCCACTCACTCCTCTTCAAGTCTATACAGTCCTTGGTGACAGAGCCTTCGCCTGGCGGAACGTTGGGTGGCGGTGTCCTCCAGCTAGGTTGGATTTGACACACACACACACACACACACACACACACACACACACACACACACACACACACACACACACACACACACACACACACACACACACACACACACACACACACACACACACACACACACACACACACACACACACACACACACAGTTGAGCTGTTAAAACTTCCCAAACTTACACATTCAAACCTGAGGCATTCACATTCTCTTCACTAAAATTTTATATCAAGACTTCAATATATGTCCTCGATGACAGAGCCTTCGCCTGGCGTTAGTTCAGCTGTGACATGACACGAGGGAGTCCCCCATGAATTATTATCTGTGCGTGTGAGAGAGAGCGAGAGCGAGCAAAGCCTGTGCAAATGCAGCACTGATGTCTATTTTTTTTTATTCCTGATGCAGCCCAGTGGTCAAGTTGTTGTGAAAAATAAAGTCTATACTGTAGAATAATCCTGATGCAAGTTCACAGCGCACGTCCACTGAACATAATCCACGCACGCTGTCCTAAAAACAGCTACACTAAAAACAGCTACTTTATTCTCTAAATTAGAGCCCTTTACTGGTGAGGAACATACAGAAAATTAATGTGCTTATTCTAGAGCCCTTATCGGACAAGGTGAAGTGTTAATTTACAAAAAAAAAAGATTTAACCAGCAATATGCTATTTAATCCGAAGCTCAACCCCCTTTGTGCAATGTCGTCTCTGGGAATTGAAGTTTCCTCACTTGTGACATTGGTGAGGAATAGTGAGCTGTCCACCACAGTCAGAGCAGGTAAGTCCAAGGGAGGCTAGGTGCGGTACGGGCGTCATGTCTCCTTTGGCGTCCGTCGTTCCACTCACTCCTCTTCAAATCTATGCAGTCCTTGGTGACAGAGCCTTCGCCTGGCGGAACGTTGGGTGGCGGTGTCCTCCAGCTAGGTTGGATTTAACACACACACACACACACACACACACACACACACACACACACACACACACACACACACACACACACACACACACACACACACACA
The DNA here is from genome assembly GCF_947650265.1 of Symphodus melops. Lineage (NCBI taxonomy): Eukaryota > Metazoa > Chordata > Actinopteri > Labriformes > Labridae > Symphodus > Symphodus melops. The sequence goes on from NC_136691.1 coordinate 26,717,669, forward strand.
CACACACACACACACACACACACACACACACACACACACACACACACAGTTGAGCTGTCAAAACTTCCCAAACTTACACATTCAAACCTGAGGCATTCACATTCTCTTCACTAAAATTTGATATCAAGACTTCAATATATGTCCTCGATGACAGAGCCTTCGCCTGGCGTTAGTTCAGCTGTGACATGACACGAGGGAGTCCCCCATGAATTATTATCTGTGCGTGTGAGAGAGAGCGAGAGCGAGCAAAGCCTGTGCAAATGCAGCACTGATGTCTATTTTTTTTTATTCCTGATGCAGGCCAGTGGTCAAGTTGTTGTGAAAAATAAAGTCTATACTGTAGAATAATCCTGATGCAAGTTCACAGCGCACGTCCACTGAACATAATCCACGCACGCTGTCCTAAAAACAGCTACACTAAAAACAGCTACTTTATTCTCTAAATTAGAGCCCTTTACTGGTGAGGAACATACAGAAAATTAATGTGCTTATTCTACAGCCCTTATCGGACAAGGTGAAGTGTTAATTTACAAAAAAAAAAGATTTAACCAGCAATATGCTATTTAATCCGAAGCTCAACCCCCTTTGTGCAATGTCGTCTCTGGGAATTGAAGTTTCCTCACTTGTGACTTTGGTGAGGAATAGTGAGCTGTCCACCACAGTCAGAGCAGGTAAGTCCAAGGGAGGTTAGGTGCGGTAAGGGCGTCATGTCTCCTTTGGCGTCCGTCGTTCCACTCACTCCTCTTCAAGTCTATACAGTCCTTGGTGACAGAGCCTTCGCCTGGCGGAACGTTGGGTGGCGGTGTCCTCCAGCTAGGTTGGATTTGACACACACACACACACACACACACACACACACACACACACACACACACACACACACACACACACACACACACACACACACACACACACACACACACACACACACACACACACACACACACACACACACAGTTGAGCTGTTAAAACTTCCCAAACTTACACATTCAAATCTGAGGCGTTCATATTCTCTTCACTAAAATTTGATATCAAGACTTCGATATATGTCCTCGATGACAGAGCCTTCGCCTGGCGTTAGTTCAGCTGTGACATGACACGAGGGAGTCCCCCATGAATCATTATCTGTGCGTGTGAGAGAGAGCGAGAGCGAGCAAAGCCTGTGCAAATGCAGCACTGATGTCTATTTTTTTTTTATTCCTGATGCAGGCCAGTGGTCAAGTTGTTGTGAAAAATAAAGTCTATACTGTAGAATAATCCTGACGCAAGTTCACAGCGCACGTCCACTGAACGTAATCCACGCACGCTGTCCTAAACACAGCTACACTAAAAACAGCTACTTTATTCTCTAAATTAGAGCCCTTTACTGGTGAGGAACATACAGAAAATTAATGTGCTTATTCTACAGCCCTTATCGGACAAGGTGAAGTGTTAATTTACAAAAAAAAAAGATTTAACCAGCAATATGCTATTTAATCCGAAGCTCAACGCCCTTTGTGCAATGTCGTCTCTGGGAATTGAAGTTTCCTCACTTGTGACATTGGTGAGGAATAGTGAGCTGTCCACCACAGTCAGAGCAGGTAAGTCCAAGGGAGGCTAGGTGCGGTACGGGCGTCATGTCTCCTTTGGCGTCCGTCGTTCCACTCACTCCTCTTCAAATCTATGCAGTCCTTGGTGACAGAGCCTTCGCCTGGCGGAACGTTGGGTGGCGGTGTCCTCCAGCTAGGTTGGATTTGACACACACACACACACACACACACACACACACACACACACACACACACACACACACACACACACACACACACACACACACACACACACACACACACACACACACACACACACACACACACACACACACACACACAGTTGAGCTGTCAAAACTTCCCAAACTTACACATTCAAACCTGAGGCATTCACATTCTCTTCACTAAAATTTTATATCAAGACTTCAATATATGTCCTCGATGACAGAGCCTTCGCCTGGCGTTAGTTCAGCTGTGACATGACACGAGGGAGTCCCCCATGAATTATTATCTGTGCGTGTGAGAGAGAGCGAGAGCGAGCAAAGCCTGTGCAAATGCAGCACTGATGTCTATTTTTTTTTATTCCTGATGCAGCCCAGTGGTCAAGTTGTTGTGAAAAATAAAGTCTATACTGTAGAATAATCCTGATGCAAGTTCACAGCGCACGTCCACTGAACATAATCCACGCACGCTGTCCTAAAAACAGCTACACTAAAAACAGCTACTTTATTCTCTAAATTAGAGCCCTTTACTGGTGAGGAACATACAGAAAATTAATGTGCTTATTCTAGAGCCCTTATCGGACAAGGTGAAGTGTTAATTTACAAAAAAAAAAGATTTAACCAGCAATATGCTATTTAATCCGAAGCTCAACCCCCTTTGTGCAATGTCGTCTCTGGGAATTGAAGTTTCCTCACTTGTGACATTGGTGAGGAATAGTGAGCTGTCCACCACAGTCAGAGCAGGTAAGTCCAAGGGAGGCTAGGTGCGGTACGGGCGTCATGTCTCCTTTGGCGTCCGTCGTTCCACTCACTCCTCTTCAAATCTATGCAGTCCTTGGTGACAGAGCCTTCGCCTGGCGGAACGTTGGGTGGCGGTGTCCTCCAGCTAGGTTGGATTTAACACACACACACACACACACACACACACACACACACACACACACACACACACACACACACACACACACACACACACACACACACACACACACACACACACACACACACACACACACACACACACACACACACACACACACACACACACACAGTTGAGCTGTCAAAACTTCCCAAACTTACACATTCAAACCTGAGGCATTCACATTCTCTTCACTAAAATTTGATATCAAGACTTCAATATATGTCCTCGATGACAGAGCCTTCGCCTGGCGTTAGTTCAGCTGTGACATGACACGAGGGAGTCCCCCATGAATTATTATCTGTGCGTGTGAGAGAGAGCGAGAGCGAGCAAAGCCTGTGCAAATGCAGCACTGATGTCTATTTTTTTTTATTCCTGATGCAGGCCAGTGGTCAAGTTGTTGTGAAAAATAAAGTCTATACTGTAGAATAATCCTGATGCAAGTTCACAGCGCACGTCCACTGAACATAATCCACGCACGCTGTCCTAAAAACAGCTACACTAAAAACAGCTACTTTATTCTCTAAATTAGAGCCCTTTACTGGTGAGGAACATACAGAAAATTAATGTGCTTATTCTACAGCCCTTATCGGACAAGGTGAAGTGTTAATTTACAAAAAAAAAAGATTTAACCAGCAATATGCTATTTAATCCGAAGCTCAACCCCCTTTGTGCAATGTCGTCTCTGGGAATTGAAGTTTCCTCACTTGTGACTTTGGTGAGGAATAGTGAGCTGTCCACCACAGTCAGAGCAGGTAAGTCCAAGGGAGGTTAGGTGCGGTAAGGGCGTCATGTCTCCTTTGGCGTCCGTCGTTCCACTCACTCCTCTTCAAGTCTATACAGTCCTTGGTGACAGAGCCTTCGCCTGGCGGAACGTTGGGTGGCGGTGTCCTCCAGCTAGGTTGGATTTGACACACACACACACACACACACACACACACACACACACACACACACACACACACACACACACACACACACACACACACACACACACACACACACACACACACACACACACACACACACACACACACACAGTTGAGCTGTTAAAACTTCCCAAACTTACACATTCAAATCTGAGGCGTTCATATTCTCTTCACTAAAATTTGATATCAAGACTTCGATATATGTCCTCGATGACAGAGCCTTCGCCTGGCGTTAGTTCAGCTGTGACATGACACGAGGGAGTCCCCCATGAATCATTATCTGTGCGTGTGAGAGAGAGCGAGAGCGAGCAAAGCCTGTGCAAATGCAGCACTGATGTCTATTTTTTTTTTATTCCTGATGCAGGCCAGTGGTCAAGTTGTTGTGAAAAATAAAGTCTATACTGTAGAATAATCCTGACGCAAGTTCACAGCGCACGTCCACTGAACGTAATCCACGCACGCTGTCCTAAACACAGCTACACTAAAAACAGCTACTTTATTCTCTAAATTAGAGCCCTTTACTGGTGAGGAACATACAGAAAATTAATGTGCTTATTCTACAGCCCTTATCGGACAAGGTGAAGTGTTAATTTACAAAAAAAAAAGATTTAACCAGCAATATGCTATTTAATCCGAAGCTCAACGCCCTTTGTGCAATGTCGTCTCTGGGAATTGAAGTTTCCTCACTTGTGACATTGGTGAGGAATAGTGAGCTGTCCACCACAGTCAGAGCAGGTAAGTCCAAGGGAGGCTAGGTGCGGTACGGGCGTCATGTCTCCTTTGGCGTCCGTCGTTCCACTCACTCCTCTTCAAATCTATGCAGTCCTTGGTGACAGAGCCTTCGCCTGGCGGAACGTTGGGTGGCGGTGTCCTCCAGCTAGGTTGGATTTGACACACACACACACACACACACACACACACACACACACACACACACACACACACACACACACACACACACACACACACACACACACACACACACACACACACACACACACACACACACACACACACACACACAGTTGAGCTGTCAAAACTTCCCAAACTTACACATTCAAACCTGAGGCATTCACATTCTCTTCACTAAAATTTTATATCAAGACTTCAATATATGTCCTCGATGACAGAGCCTTCGCCTGGCGTTAGTTCAGCTGTGACATGACACGAGGGAGTCCCCCATGAATTATTATCTGTGCGTGTGAGAGAGAGCGAGAGCGAGCAAAGCCTGTGCAAATGCAGCACTGATGTCTATTTTTTTTTATTCCTGATGCAGCCCAGTGGTCAAGTTGTTGTGAAAAATAAAGTCTATACTGTAGAATAATCCTGATGCAAGTTCACAGCGCACGTCCACTGAACATAATCCACGCACGCTGTCCTAAAAACAGCTACACTAAAAACAGCTACTTTATTCTCTAAATTAGAGCCCTTTACTGGTGAGGAACATACAGAAAATTAATGTGCTTATTCTAGAGCCCTTATCGGACAAGGTGAAGTGTTAATTTACAAAAAAAAAAGATTTAACCAGCAATATGCTATTTAATCCGAAGCTCAACCCCCTTTGTGCAATGTCGTCTCTGGGAATTGAAGTTTCCTCACTTGTGACATTGGTGAGGAATAGTGAGCTGTCCACCACAGTCAGAGCAGGTAAGTCCAAGGGAGGCTAGGTGCGGTACGGGCGTCATGTCTCCTTTGGCGTCCGTCGTTCCACTCACTCCTCTTCAAATCTATGCAGTCCTTGGTGACAGAGCCTTCGCCTGGCGGAACGTTGGGTGGCGGTGTCCTCCAGCTAGGTTGGATTTAACACACACACACACACACACACACACACACACACACACACACACACACACACACACACACACACACACACACACACACACACACACACACACACACACACACACACACACACACACACACACAGTTGAGCTGTCAAAACTTCCCAAACTTACACATTCAAACCTGAGGCATTCACATTCTCTTCACTAAAATTTGATATCAAGACTTCAATATATGTCCTCGATGACAGAGCCTTCGCCTGGCGTTAGTTCAGCTGTGACATGACACGAGGGAGTCCCCCATGAATTATTATCTGTGCGTGTGAGAGAGAGCGAGAGCGAGCAAAGCCTGTGCAAATGCAGCACTGATGTCTATTTTTTTTTATTCCTGATGCAGGCCAGTGGTCAAGTTGTTGTGAAAAATAAAGTCTATACTGTAGAATAATCCTGATGCAAGTTCACAGCGCACGTCCACTGAACATAATCCACGCACGCTGTCCTAAAAACAGCTACACTAAAAACAGCTACTTTATTCTCTAAATTAGAGCCCTTTACTGGTGAGGAACATACAGAAAATTAATGTGCTTATTCTACAGCCCTTATCGGACAAGGTGAAGTGTTAATTTACAAAAAAAAAAGATTTAACCAGCAATATGCTATTTAATCCGAAGCTCAACCCCCTTTGTGCAATGTCGTCTCTGGGAATTGAAGTTTCCTCACTTGTGACTTTGGTGAGGAATAGTGAGCTGTCCACCACAGTCAGAGCAGGTAAGTCCAAGGGAGGTTAGGTGCGGTAAGGGCGTCATGTCTCCTTTGGCGTCCGTCGTTCCACTCACTCCTCTTCAAGTCTATACAGTCCTTGGTGACAGAGCCTTCGCCTGGCGGAACGTTGGGTGGCGGTGTCCTCCAGCTAGGTTGGATTTGACACACACACACACACACACACACACACACACACACACACACACACACACACACACACACACACACACACACACACACACACACACACACACACACACACACACACACACACACACACACACACACACAGTTGAGCTGTTAAAACTTCCCAAACTTACACATTCAAATCTGAGGCGTTCATATTCTCTTCACTAAAATTTGATATCAAGACTTCGATATATGTCCTCGATGACAGAGCCTTCGCCTGGCGTTAGTTCAGCTGTGACATGACACGAGGGAGTCCCCCATGAATCATTATCTGTGCGTGTGAGAGAGAGCGAGAGCGAGCAAAGCCTGTGCAAATGCAGCACTGATGTCTATTTTTTTTTTATTCCTGATGCAGGCCAGTGGTCAAGTTGTTGTGAAAAATAAAGTCTATACTGTAGAATAATCCTGACGCAAGTTCACAGCGCACGTCCACTGAACGTAATCCACGCACGCTGTCCTAAACACAGCTACACTAAAAACAGCTACTTTATTCTCTAAATTAGAGCCCTTTACTGGTGAGGAACATACAGAAAATTAATGTGCTTATTCTACAGCCCTTATCGGACAAGGTGAAGTGTTAATTTACAAAAAAAAAAGATTTAACCAGCAATATGCTATTTAATCCGAAGCTCAACGCCCTTTGTGCAATGTCGTCTCTGGGAATTGAAGTTTCCTCACTTGTGACATTGGTGAGGAATAGTGAGCTGTCCACCACAGTCAGAGCAGGTAAGTCCAAGGGAGGCTAGGTGCGGTACGGGCGTCATGTCTCCTTTGGCGTCCGTCGTTCCACTCACTCCTCTTCAAATCTATGCAGTCCTTGGTGACAGAGCCTTCGCCTGGCGGAACGTTGGGTGGCGGTGTCCTCCAGCTAGGTTGGATTTAACACACACACACACACACACACACACACACACACACACACACACACACACACACACACACACACACACACACACACACACACACACACACACACACACACACACACACACACACACACACACACACACACACACACACAGTTGAGCTGTCAAAACTTCCCAAACTTACACATTCAAACCTGAGGCATTCACATTCTCTTCACTAAAATTTTATATCAAGACTTCAATATATGTCCTCGATGACAGAGCCTTCGCCTGGCGTTAGTTCAGCTGTGACATGACACGAGGGAGTCCCCCATGAATTATTATCTGTGCGTGTGAGAGAGAGCGAGAGCGAGCAAAGCCTGTGCAAATGCAGCACTGATGTCTATTTTTTTTTATTCCTGATGCAGGCCAGTGGTCAAGTTGTTGTGAAAAATAAAGTCTATACTGTAGAATAATCCTGACGCAAGTTCACAGCGCACGTCCACTGAACGTAATCCACGCACGCTGTCCTAAACACAGCTACACTAAAAACAGCTACTTTATTCTCTAAATTAGAGCCCTTTACTGGTGAGGAACATACAGAAAATTAATGTGCTTATTCTACAGCCCTTATCGGACAAGGTGAAGTGTTAATTTACAAAAAAAAAAGATTTAACCAGCAATATGCTATTTAATCCGAAGCTCAACGCCCTTTGTGCAATGTCGTCTCTGGGAATTGAAGTTTCCTCACTTGTGACATTGGTGAGGAATAGTGAGCTGTCCACCACAGTCAGAGCAGGTAAGTCCAAGGGAGGCTAGGTGCGGTACGGGCGTCATGTCTCCTTTGGCGTCCGTCGTTCCACTCACTCCTCTTCAAGTCTATGCAGTCCTTGGTGACAGAGCCTTCGCCTGGCGGAACGTTGGGTGGCGGTGTCCTCCAGCTAGGTTGGATTTGACACACACACACACACACACACACACACACACACACACACAGTTGAGCTGTTAAAACTTCCCAAACTTACACATTCAAATCTGAGGCGTTCACATTCTCTTCACTAAAATTTTATATCAAGACTTCGATATATGTCCTCAATGACAGAGCCTTCGCCTGGCGTTAGTTCAGCTGTGACATGACACGAGGGAGTCCCCCATGAATCATTATCTGTGCGTGTGAGAGAGAGCGAGAGCGAGCAAAGCCTGTGCAAATGCAGCACTGATGTCTATTTTTTTTTATTCCTGATGCAGGCCAGTGGTCAAGTTGTTGTGAAAAATAAAGTCTATACTGTAGAATAATCCTGACGCAAGTTCACAGCGCACGTCCACTGAACGTAATCCACGCACGCTGTCCTAAACACAACTACACTAAAAACAGCTACTTTATTCTCTAAATTAGAGCCCTTTACTGGTGAGGAACATACAGAAAATTAATGTGCTTATTCTAGAGCCCTTATCGGACAAGGTGAAGTGTTAATTTACAAAAAAAAAAGATTTAACCAGCAATATGCTATTTAATCCGAAGCTCAACCCCCTTTGTGCAATGTCGTCTCTGGGAATTGAAGTTTCCTCACTTGTGACATTGGTGAGGAATAGTGAGCTGTCCACCACAGTCAGAGCAGGTAAGTCCAAGGGAGGCTAGGTGCGGTACGGGCGTCATGTCTCCTTTGGCGTCCGTCGTTCCACTCACTCCTCTTCAAATCTATGCAGTCCTTGGTGACAGAGCCTTCGCCTGGCGGAACGTTGGGTGGCGGTGTCCTCCAGCTAGGTTGGATTTAACACACACACACACACACACACACACACACACACACACACACACACACACACACAGTTGAGCTGTCAAAACTTCCCAAACTTACACATTCAAACCTGAAGCATTCACATTCTCTTCACTAAAATTTTATATCAAGACTTCAATATATGTCCTCGATGACAGAGCCTTCGCCTGGCGTTAGTTCAGCTGTGACATGACACGAGGGAGTCCCCCATGAATTATTATCTGTGCGTGTGAGAGAGAGCGAGAGCGAGCAAAGCCTGTGCAAATGCAGCACTGATGTCTATTTTTTTTTATTCCTGATGCAGGCCAGTGGTCAAGTTGTTGTGAAAAATAAAGTCTATACTGTAGAATAATCCTGATGCAAGTTCACAGCGCACGTCCACTGAACATAATCCACGCACGCTGTCCTAAACACAGCTACACTAAAAACAGCTACTTTATTCTCTAAATTAGAGCCCTTTACTGGTGAGGAACATACAGAAAATTAATGTGCTTATTCTAGAGCCCTTATCGGACAAGGTGAAGTGTTAATTTACAAAAAAAAAAGATTTAACCAGCAATATGCTATTTAATCCGAAGCTCAACCCCCGTTGTGCAATGTCGTCTCTGGGAATTGAAGTTTCCTCACTTGTGACATTGGTGAGGAATAGTGAGCTGTCCACCACAGTCAGAGCAGGTAAGTCCAAGGGAGGCTAGGTGCGGTACGGGCGTCATGTCTCCTTTGGCGTCCGTCGTTCCACTCACTCCTCTTCAAATCTATGCAGTCCTTGGTGACAGAGCCTTCGCCTGGCGGAACGTTGGGTGGCGGTGTCCTCCAGCTAGGTTGGATTTAACACACACACACACACACACACACACACACACACACACACACACACACACACACACACACACACACACACACACACACACACACACACACACACACACACACACACACACACACACACACACACACACACACACACACACACACACACACACACACACAGTTGAGCTGTCAAAACTTCCCAAACTTACACATTCAAACCTGAGGCATTCACATTCTCTTCACTAAAATTTTATATCAAGACTTCAATATATGTCCTCGATGACAGAGCCTTCGCCTGGCGTTAGTTCAGCTGTGACATGACACGAGGGAGTCCCCCATGAATTATTATCTGTGCGTGTGAGAGAGAGCGAGAGCGAGCAAAGCCTGTGCAAATGCAGCACTGATGTCTATTTTTTTTTATTCCTGATGCAGGCCAGTGGTCAAGTTGTTGTGAAAAATAAAGTCTATACTGTAGAATAATCCTGATGCAAGTTCACAGCGCACGTCCACTGAACATAATCCACGCACGCTGTCCTAAACACAGCTACACTAAAAACAGCTACTTTATTCTCTAAATTAGAGCCCTTTACTGGTGAGGAACATACAGAAAATTAATGTGCTTATTCTACAGCCCTTATCGGACAAGGTGAAGTGTTAATTTACAAAAAAAAAAGATTTAACCAGCAATATGCTATTTAATCCGAAGCTCAACCCCCTTTGTGCAATGTCGTCTCTGGGAATTGAAGTTTCCTCACTTGTGACTTTGGTGAGGAATAGTGAGCTGTCCACCACAGTCAGAGCAGGTAAGTCCAAGGGAGGTTAGGTGCGGTAAGGGCGTCATGTCTCCTTTGGCGTCCGTCGTTCCACTCACTCCTCTTCAAGTCTATACAGTCCTTGGTGACAGAGCCTTCGCCTGGCGGAACGTTGGGTGGCGGTGTCCTCCAGCTAGGTTGGATTTGACACACACACACACACACACACACACACACACACACACACACACACACACACACACACACACACACACACACACACACACACACACACACACACACACACACACACACACACACACACACACACACACACACACACAGTTGAGCTGTTAAAACTTCCCAAACTTACACATTCAAATCTGAGGCGTTCACATTCTCTTCACTAAAATTTGATATCAAGACTTCGATATATGTCCTCGATGACAGAGCCTTCGCCTGGCGTTAGTTCAGCTGTGACATGACACGAGGGAGTCCCCCATGAATCATTATCTGTGCGTGTGAGAGAGAGCGAGAGCGAGCAAAGCCTGTGCAAATGCAGCACTGATGTCTATTTTTTTTTTATTCCTGATGCAGGCCAGTGGTCAAGTTGTTGTGAAAAATAAAGTCTATACTGTAGAATAATCCTGACGCAAGTTCACAGCGCACGTCCACTGAACGTAATCCACGCACGCTGTCCTAAACACAGCTACACTAAAAACAGCTACTTTATTCTCTAAATTAGAGCCCTTTACTGGTGAGGAACATACAGAAAATTAATGTGCTTATTCTACAGCCCTTATCGGACAAGGTGAAGTGTTAATTTACAAAAAAAAAAGATTTAACCAGCAATATGCTATTTAATCCGAAGCTCAACGCCCTTTGTGCAATGTCGTCTCTGGGAATTGAAGTTTCCTCACTTGTGACATTGGTGAGGAATAGTGAGCTGTCCACCACAGTCAGAGCAGGTAAGTCCAAGGGAGGCTAGGTGCGGTACGGGCGTCATGTCTCCTTTGGCGTCCGTCGTTCCACTCACTCCTCTTCAAATCTATGCAGTCCTTGGTGACAGAGCCTTCGCCTGGCGGAACGTTGGGTGGCGGTGTCCTCCAGCTAGGTTGGATTTAACACACACACACACACACACACACACACACACACACACACACACACACACACACACAGTTGAGCTGTCAAAACTTCCCAAACTTACACATTCAAACCTGAAGCATTCACATTCTCTTCACTAAAATTTTATATCAAGACTTCAATATATGTCCTCGATGACAGAGCCTTCGCCTGGCGTTAGTTCAGCTGTGACATGACACGAGGGAGTCCCCCATGAATTATTATCTGTGCGTGTGAGAGAGAGCGAGAGCGAGCAAAGCCTGTGCAAATGCAGCACTGATGTCTATTTTTTTTTATTCCTGATGCAGGCCAGTGGTCAAGTTGTTGTGAAAAATAAAGTCTATACTGTAGAATAATCCTGATGCAAGTTCACAGCGCACGTCCACTGAACATAATCCACGCACGCTGTCCTAAACACAGCTACACTAAAAACAGCTACTTTATTCTCTAAATTAGAGCCCTTTACTGGTGAGGAACATACAGAAAATTAATGTGCTTATTCTAGAGCCCTTATCGGACAAGGTGAAGTGTTAATTTACAAAAAAAAAAGATTTAACCAGCAATATGCTATTTAATCCGAAGCTCAACCCCCGTTGTGCAATGTCGTCTCTGGGAATTGAAGTTTCCTCACTTGTGACATTGGTGAGGAATAGTGAGCTGTCCACCACAGTCAGAGCAGGTAAGTCCAAGGGAGGCTAGGTGCGGTACGGGCGTCATGTCTCCTTTGGCGTCCGTCGTTCCACTCACTCCTCTTCAAATCAATGCAGTCCTTGGTGACAGAGCCTTCGCCTGGCGGAACGTTGGGTGGCGGTGTCCTCCAGCTAGGTTGGATTTAACACACACACACACACACACACACACACACACACACACACACACACACACACACACACACACACACACACACACACACACACACACACACACACACACACACACACACACACACACACACACACACACACACACACACACACACACACACACACACACACACAGTTGAGCTGTCAAAACTTCCCAAACTTACACATTCAAACCTGAGGCATTCACATTCTCTTCACTAAAATTTTATATCAAGACTTCAATATATGTCCTCGATGACAGAGCCTTCGCCTGGCGTTAGTTCAGCTGTGACATGACACGAGGGAGTCCCCCATGAATTATTATCTGTGCGTGTGAGAGAGAGCGAGAGCGAGCAAAGCCTGTGCAAATGCAGCACTGATGTCTATTTTTTTTTATTCCTGATGCAGGCCAGTGGTCAAGTTGTTGTGAAAAATAAAGTCTATACTGTAGAATAATCCTGATGCAAGTTCACAGCGCACGTCCACTGAACATAATCCACGCACGCTGACCTAAACACAGCTACACTAAAAACAGCTACTTTATTCTCTAAATTAGAGCCCTTTACTGGTGAGGAACATACAGAAAATTAATGTGCTTATTCTACAGCCCTTATCGGACAAGGTGAAGTGTTAATTTACAAAAAAAAAAGATTTAACCAGCAATATGCTATTTAATCCGAAGCTCAACCCCCTTTGTGCAATGTCGTCTCTGGGAATTGAAGTTTCCTCACTTGTGACTTTGGTGAGGAATAGTGAGCTGTCCACCACAGTCAGAGCAGGTAAGTCCAAGGGAGGTTAGGTGCGGTAAGGGCGTCATGTCTCCTTTGGCGTCCGTCGTTCCACTCACTCCTCTTCAAGTCTATACAGTCCTTGGTGACAGAGCCTTCGCCTGGCGGAACGTTGGGTGGCGGTGTCCTCCAGCTAGGTTGGATTTGACACACACACACACACACACACACACACACACACACACACACACACACACACACACACACACACACACACACACACACACACACACACACACACACACACACACACACACACACACAGTTGAGCTGTTAAAACTTCCCAAACTTACACATTCAAATCTGAGGCGTTCACATTCTCTTCACTAAAATTTGATATCAAGACTTCGATATATGTCCTCGATGACAGAGCCTTCGCCTGGCGTTAGTTCAGCTGTGACATGACACGAGGGAGTCCCCCATGAATCATTATCTGTGCGTGTGAGAGAGAGCGAGAGCGAGCAAAGCCTGTGCAAATGCAGCACTGATGTCTATTTTTTTTTTATTCCTGATGCAGGCCAGTGGTCAAGTTGTTGTGAAAAATAAAGTCTATACTGTAGAATAATCCTGACGCAAGTTCACAGCGCACGTCCACTGAACGTAATCCACGCACGCTGTCCTAAACACAGCTACACTAAAAACAGCTACTTTATTCTCTAAATTAGAGCCCTTTACTGGTGAGGAACATACAGAAAATTAATGTGCTTATTCTACAGCCCTTATCGGACAAGGTGAAGTGTTAATTTACAAAAAAAAAAGATTTAACCAGCAATATGCTATTTAATCCGAAGCTCAACGCCCTTTGTGCAATGTCGTCTCTGGGAATTGAAGTTTCCTCACTTGTGACATTGGTGAGGAATAGTGAGCTGTCCACCACAGTCAGAGCAGGTAAGTCCAAGGGAGGCTAGGTGCGGTACGGGCGTCATGTCTCCTTTGGCGTCCGTCGTTCCACTCACTCCTCTTCAAATCTATGCAGTCCTTGGTGACAGAGCCTTCGCCTGGCGGAACGTTGGGTGGCGGTGTCCTCCAGCTAGGTTGGATTTAACACACACACACACACACACACACACACACACACACACACACACACACACACACACACACACACACACACACACACACACACACACACACACACACACACACACACACACACACACACACACACACACACACACACACACACACACACACACACACACACACAGTTGAGCTGTCAAAACTTCCCAAACTTACACATTCAAACCTGAGGCATTCACATTCTCTTCACTAAAATTTTATATCAAGACTTCAATATATGTCCTCGATGACAGAGCCTTCGCCTGGCGTTAGTTCAGCTGTGACATGACACGAGGGAGTCCCCCATGAATTATTATCTGTGCGTGTGAGAGAGAGCGAGAGCGAGCAAAGCCTGTGCAAATGCAGCACTGATGTCTATTTTTTTTTATTCCTGATGCAGGCCAGTGGTCAAGTTGTTGTGAAAAATAAAGTCTATACTGTAGAATAATCCTGACGCAAGTTCACAGCGCACGTCCACTGAACGTAATCCACGCACGCTGTCCTAAACACAGCTACACTAAAAACAGCTACTTTATTCTCTAAATTAGAGCCCTTTACTGGTGAGGAACATACAGAAAATTAATGTGCTTATTCTACAGCCCTTATCGGACAAGGTGAAGTGTTAATTTACAAAAAAAAAAGATTTAACCAGCAATATGCTATTTAATCCGAAGCTCAACGCCCTTTGTGCAATGTCGTCTCTGGGAATTGAAGTTTCCTCACTTGTGACATTGGTGAGGAATAGTGAGCTGTCCACCACAGTCAGAGCAGGTAAGTCCAAGGGAGGCTAGGTGCGGTACGGGCGTCATGTCTCCTTTGGCGTCCGTCGTTCCACTCACTCCTCTTCAAATCTATGCAGTCCTTGGTGACAGAGCCTTCGCCTGGCGGAACGTTGGGTGGCGGTGTCCTCCAGCTAGGTTGGATTTAACACACACACACACACACACACACACACACACACACACACACACACACACACACACAGTTGAGCTGTCAAAACTTCCCAAACTTACACATTCAAACCTGAGGCATTCACATTCTCTTCACTAAAATTTTATATCAAGACTTCAATATATGTCCTCGATGACAGAGCCTTCGCCTGGCGTTAGTTCAGCTGTGACATGACACGAGGGAGTCCCCCATGAATTATTATCTGTGCGTGTGAGAGAGAGCGAGAGCGAGCAAAGCCTGTGCAAATGCAGCACTGATGTCTATTTTTTTTTATTCCTGATGCAGCCCAGTGGTCAAGTTGTTGTGAAAAATAAAGTCTATACTGTAGAATAATCCTGACGCAAGTTCACAGCGCACGTCCACTGAACGTAATCCACGCACGCTGTCCTAAACACAGCTACACTAAAAACAGCTACTTTATTCTCTAAATTAGAGCCCTTTACTGGTGAGGAACATACAGAAAATTAATGTGCTTATTCTACAGCCCTTATCGGACAAGGTGAAGTGTTAATTTACAAAAAAAAAAGATTTAACCAGCAATATGCTATTTAATCCGAAGCTCAACGCCCTTTGTGCAATGTCGTCTCTGGGAATTGAAGTTTCCTCACTTGTGACATTGGTGAGGAATAGTGAGCTGTCCACCACAGTCAGAGCAGGTAAGTCCAAGGGAGGCTAGGTGCGGTACGGGCGTCATGTCTCCTTTGGCGTCCGTCGTTCCACTCACTCCTCTTCAAATCTATGCAGTCCTTGGTGACAGAGCCTTCGCCTGGCGGAACGTTGGGTGGCGGTGTCCTCCAGCTAGGTTGGATTTAACACACACACACACACACACACACACACACACACACACACACACACACACACACACAGTTGAGCTGTCAAAACTTCCCAAACTTACACATTCAAACCTGAGGCATTCACATTCTCTTCACTAAAATTTTATATCAAGACTTCAATATATGTCCTCGATGACAGAGCCTTCGCCTGGCGTTAGTTCAGCTGTGACATGACACGAGGGAGTCCCCCATGAATTATTATCTGTGCGTGTGAGAGAGAGCGAGAGCGAGCAAAGCCTGTGCAAATGCAGCACTGATGTCTATTTTTTTTTATTCCTGATGCAGCCCAGTGGTCAAGTTGTTGTGAAAAATAAAGTCTATACTGTAGAATAATCCTGACGCAAGTTCACAGCGCACGTCCACTGAACGTAATCCACGCACGCTGTCCTAAACACAGCTACACTAAAAACAGCTACTTTATTCTCTAAATTAGAGCCCTTTACTGGTGAGGAACATACAGAAAATTAATGTGCTTATTCTACAGCCCTTATCGGACAAGGTGAAGTGTTAATTTACAAAAAAAAAAGATTTAACCAGCAATATGCTATTTAATCCGAAGCTCAACGCCCTTTGTGCAATGTCGTCTCTGGGAATTGAAGTTTCCTCACTTGTGACATTGGTGAGGAATAGTGAGCTGTCCACCACAGTCAGAGCAGGTAAGTCCAAGGGAGGCTAGGTGCGGTACGGGCGTCATGTCTCCTTTGGCGTCCGTCGTTCCACTCACTCCTCTTCAAATCTATGCAGTCCTTGGTGACAGAGCCTTCGCCTGGCGGAACGTTGGGTGGCGGTGTCCTCCAGCTAGGTTGGATTTAACACACACACACACACACACACACACACACACACACACACACACACACACACACACACACACACACACACACACACACACACACACACACACACACACACACACACACACACACACACACACACACACACACACACACACACACAGTTGAGCTGTTAAAACTTCCCAAACTTACACATTCAAATCTGAGGCGTTCACATTCTCTTCACTAAAATTTTATATCAAGACTTCGATATATGTCCTCAATGACAGAGCCTTCGCCTGGCGTTAGTTCAGCTGTGACATGACACGAGGGAGTCCCCCATGAATCATTATCTGTGCGTGTGAGAGAGAGCGAGAGCGAGCAAAGCCTGTGCAAATGCAGCACTGATGTCTATTTTTTTTTATTCCTGATGCAGGCCAGTGGTCAAGTTGTTGTGAAAAATAAAGTCTATACTGTAGAATAATCCTGACGCAAGTTCACAGCGCACGTCCACTGAACATAATCCACGCACGCTGTCCTAAACACAGCTACACTAAAAACAGCTACTTTATTCTCTAAATTAGAGCCCTTTACTGGTGAGGAACATACAGAAAATTAATGTGCTTATTCTACAGCCCTTATCGGACCAGGTGAAGTGTTAATTTACAAAAAAAAAAGATTTAACCAGCAATATGCTATTTAATCCGAAGCTCAACCCCCTTTGTGCAATGTCGTCTCTGGGAATTGAAGTTTCCTCACTTGTGACTTTGGTGAGGAATAGTGAGCTGTCCACCACAGTCAGAGCAGGTAAGTCCAAGGGAGGTTAGGTGCGGTACAGGCGTCATGTCTCCTTTGGCGTCCGTCGTTCCACTCACTCCTCTTCAAGTCTATGCAGTCCTTGGTGACAGAGCCTTCGCCTGGCGGAACGTTGGGTGGCGGTGTCCTCCAGCTAGGTTGGATTTAACACACACACACACACACACACACACACACACACACACACACACACACACACACACACACACACACACACACACACACACACACACACACACACACACACACACACACACACACACACACACACAGTTGAGCTGTCAAAACTTCCCAAACTTACACATTCAAACCTGAGGCATTCACATTCTCTTCACTAAAATTTTATATCAAGACTTCAATATATGTCCTCGATGACAGAGCCTTCGCCTGGCGTTAGTTCAGCTGTGACATGACACGAGGGAGTCCCCCATGAATTATTATCTGTGCGTGTGAGAGAGAGCGAGAGCGAGCAAAGCCTGTGCAAATGCAGCACTGATGTCTATTTTTTTTTATTCCTGATGCAGCCCAGTGGTCAAGTTGTTGTGAAAAATAAAGTCTATACTGTAGAATAATCCTGATGCAAGTTCACAGCGCACGTCCACTGAACATAATCCACGCACGCTGTCCTAAACACAGCTACACTAAAAACAGCTACTTTATTCTCTAAATTAGAGCCCTTTACTGGTGAGGAACATACAGAAAATTAATGTGCTTATTCTACAGCCCTTATCGGACAAGGTGAAGTGTTAATTTACAAAAAAAAAAGATTTAACCAGCAATATGCTATTTAATCCGAAGCTCAACCCCCTTTGTGCAATGTCGTCTCTGGGAATTGAAGTTTCCTCACTTGTGACTTTGGTGAGGAATAGTGAGCTGTCCACCACAGTCAGAGCAGGTAAGTCCAAGGGAGGTTAGGTGCGGTAAGGGCGTCATGTCTCCTTTGGCGTCCGTCGTTCCACTCACTCCTCTTCAAGTCTATACAGTCCTTGGTGACAGAGCCTTCGCCTGGCGGAACGTTGGGTGGCGGTGTCCTCCAGCTAGGTTGGATTTGACACACACACACACACACACACACACACACACACACACACACACACACACACACACACACACACACACACACACACACACACACACACACACACACACACACACACACACACAGTTGAGCTGTCAAAACTTCCCAAACTTACACATTCAAACCTGAGGCATTCACATTCTCTTCACTAAAATTTTATATCAAGACTTCAATATATGTCCTCGATGACAGAGCCTTCGCCTGGCGTTAGTTCAGCTGTGACATGACACGAGGGAGTCCCCCATGAATTATTATCTGTGCGTGTGAGAGAGAGCGAGAGCGAGCAAAGCCTGTGCAAATGCAGCACTGATGTCTATTTTTTTTTATTCCTGATGCAGCCCAGTGGTCAAGTTGTTGTGAAAAATAAAGTCTATACTGTAGAATAATCCTGATGCAAGTTCACAGCGCACGTCCACTGAACATAATCCACGCACGCTGTCCTAAACACAGCTACACTAAAAACAGCTACTTTATTCTCTAAATTAGAGCCCTTTACTGGTGAGGAACATACAGAAAATTAATGTGCTTATTCTACAGCCCTTATCGGACAAGGTGAAGTGTTAATTTACAACAAAAAAAAGATTTAACCAGCAATATGCTATTTAATCCGAAGCTCAACCCCCTTTGTGCAATGTCGTCTCTGGGAATTGAAGTTTCCTCACTTGTGACTTTGGTGAGGAATAGTGAGCTGTCCACCACAGTCAGAGCAGGTAAGTCCAAGGGAGGTTAGGTGCGGTAAGGGCGTCATGTCTCCTTTGGCGTCCGTCGTTCCACTCACTCCTCTTCAAGTCTATACAGTCCTTGGTGACAGAGCCTTCGCCTGGCGGAACGTTGGGTGGCGGTGTCCTCCAGCTAGGTTGGATTTGACACACACACACACACACACACACACACACACACACACACACACACACACACACACACACACACACACACACACACACACACACACACACACACACACACACACACACACACACACACACACACAGTTGAGCTGTTAAAACTTCCCAAACTTACACATTCAAATCTGAGGCGTTCACATTCTCTTCACTAAAATTTGATATCAAGACTTCGATATATGTCCTCGATGACAGAGCCTTCGCCTGGCGTTAGTTCAGCTGTGACATGACACGAGGGAGTCCCCCATGAATCATTATCTGTGCGTGTGAGAGAGAGCGAGAGCGAGCAAAGCCTGTGCAAATGCAGCACTGATGTCTATTTTTTTTTTATTCCTGATGCAGGCCAGTGGTCAAGTTGTTGTGAAAAATAAAGTCTATACTGTAGAATAATCCTGACGCAAGTTCACAGCGCACGTCCACTGAACGTAATCCACGCACGCTGTCCTAAACACAGCTACACTAAAAACAGCTACTTTATTCTCTAAATTAGAGCCCTTTACTGGTGAGGAACATACAGAAAATTAATGTGCTTATTCTACAGCCCTTATCGGACAAGGTGAAGTGTTAATTTACAAAAAAAAAAGATTTAACCAGCAATATGCTATTTAATCCGAAGCTCAACGCCCTTTGTGCAATGTCGTCTCTGGGAATTGAAGTTTCCTCACTTGTGACATTGGTGAGGAATAGTGAGCTGTCCACCACAGTCAGAGCAGGTAAGTCCAAGGGAGGCTAGGTGCGGTACGGGCGTCATGTCTCCTTTGGCGTCCGTCGTTCCACTCACTCCTCTTCAAATCTATGCAGTCCTTGGTGACAGAGCCTTCGCCTGGCGGAACGTTGGGTGGCGGTGTCCTCCAGCTAGGTTGGATTTAACACACACACACACACACACACACACACACACACACACACACACACACACACACACACACACACACACACACACACACACACACACACACACACACACACACACACACACACACACACACACACACACACACACACACACACACACACACACACACACACACACACACACACAGTTGAGCTGTCAAAACTTCCCAAACTTACACATTCAAACCTGAGGCATTCACATTCTCTTCACTAAAATTTTATATCAAGACTTCAATATATGTCCTCGATGACAGAGCCTTCGCCTGGCGTTAGTTCAGCTGTGACATGACACGAGGGAGTCCCCCATGAATTATTATCTGTGCGTGTGAGAGAGAGCGAGAGCGAGCAAAGCCTGTGCAAATGCAGCACTGATGTCTATTTTTTTTTATTCCTGATGCAGCCCAGTGGTCAAGTTGTTGTGAAAAATAAAGTCTATACTGTAGAATAATCCTGACGCAAGTTCACAGCGCACGTCCACTGAACGTAATCCACGCACGCTGTCCTAAACACAGCTACACTAAAAACAGCTACTTTATTCTCTAAATTAGAGCCCTTTACTGGTGAGGAACATACAGAAAATTAATGTGCTTATTCTACAGCCCTTATCGGACAAGGTGAAGTGTTAATTTACAAAAAAAAAAGATTTAACCAGCAATATGCTATTTAATCCGAAGCTCAACGCCCTTTGTGCAATGTCGTCTCTGGGAATTGAAGTTTCCTCACTTGTGACATTGGTGAGGAATAGTGAGCTGTCCACCACAGTCAGAGCAGGTAAGTCCAAGGGAGGCTAGGTGCGGTACGGGCGTCATGTCTCCTTTGGCGTCCGTCGTTCCACTCACTCCTCTTCAAGTCTATGCAGTCCTTGGTGACAGAGCCTTCGCCTGGCGGAACGTTGGGTGGCGGTGTCCTCCAGCTAGGTTGGATTTGACACACACACACACACACACACACACACACACAGTTGAGCTGTTAAAACTTCCCAAACTTACACATTCAAATCTGAGGCGTTCACATTCTCTTCACTAAAATTTTATATCAAGACTTCGATATATGTCCTCAATGACAGAGCCTTCGCCTGGCGTTAGTTCAGCTGTGACATGACACGAGGGAGTCCCCCATGAATCATTATCTGTGCGTGTGAGAGAGAGCGAGAGCGAGCAAAGCCTGTGCAAATGCAGCACTGATGTCTATTTTTTTTTATTCCTGATGCAGGCCAGTGGTCAAGTTGTTGTGAAAAATAAAGTCTATACTGTAGAATAATCCTGACGCAAGTTCACAGCGCACGTCCACTGAACGTAATCCACGCACGCTGTCCTAAACACAGCTACACTAAAAACAGCTACTTTATTCTCTAAATTAGAGCCCTTTACTGGTGAGGAACATACAGAAAATTAATGTGCTTATTCTAGAGCCCTTATCGGACAAGGTGAAGTGTTAATTTACAAAAAAAAAAGATTTAACCAGCAATATGCTATTTAATCCGAAGCTCAACCCCCTTTGTGCAATGTCGTCTCTGGGAATTGAAGTTTCCTCACTTGTGACATTGGTGAGGAATAGTGAGCTGTCCACCACAGTCAGAGCAGGTAAGTCCAAGGGAGGCTAGGTGCGGTACGGGCGTCATGTCTCCTTTGGCGTCCGTCGTTCCACTCACTCCTCTTCAAATCTATGCAGTCCTTGGTGACAGAGCCTTCGCCTGGCGGAACGTTGGGTGGCGGTGTCCTCCAGCTAGGTTGGATTTAACACACACACACACACACACACACACACACACACACACAGTTGAGCTGTCAAAACTTCCCAAACTTACACATTCAAACCTGAAGCATTCACATTCTCTTCACTAAAATTTTATATCAAGACTTCAATATATGTCCTCGATGACAGAGCCTTCGCCTGGCGTTAGTTCAGCTGTGACATGACACGAGGGAGTCCCCCATGAATTATTATCTGTGCGTGTGAGAGAGAGCGAGAGCGAGCAAAGCCTGTGCAAATGCAGCACTGATGTCTATTTTTTTTTATTCCTGATGCAGGCCAGTGGTCAAGTTGTTGTGAAAAATAAAGTCTATACTGTAGAATAATCCTGATGCAAGTTCACAGCGCACGTCCACTGAACATAATCCACGCACGCTGTCCTAAACACAGCTACACTAAAAACAGCTACTTTATTCTCTAAATTAGAGCCCTTTACTGGTGAGGAACATACAGAAAATTAATGTGCTTATTCTACAGCCCTTATCGGACAAGGTGAAGTGTTAATTTACAAAAAAAAAAGATTTAACCAGCAATATGCTATTTAATCCGAAGCTCAACCCCCTTTGTGCAATGTCGTCTCTGGGAATTGAAGTTTCCTCACTTGTGACTTTGGTGAGGAATAGTGAGCTGTCCACCACAGTCAGAGCAGGTAAGTCCAAGGGAGGTTAGGTGCGGTAAGGGCGTCATGTCTCCTTTGGCGTCCGTCGTTCCACTCACTCCTCTTCAAGTCTATACAGTCCTTGGTGACAGAGCCTTCGCCTGGCGGAACGTTGGGTGGCGGTGTCCTCCAGCTAGGTTGGATTTGACACACACACACACACACACACACACACACACACACACACACACACACACACACACACACACACACACACACACACACACACACACACACACACACACACACACACACACACACACACACACACACACACACACACACAGTTGAGCTGTTAAAACTTCCCAAACTTACACATTCAAATCTGAGGCGTTCACATTCTCTTCACTAAAATTTGATATCAAGACTTCGATATATGTCCTCGATGACAGAGCCTTCGCCTGGCGTTAGTTCAGCTGTGACATGACACGAGGGAGTCCCCCATGAATCATTATCTGTGCGTGTGAGAGAGAGCGAGAGCGAGCAAAGCCTGTGCAAATGCAGCACTGATGTCTATTTTTTTTTTATTCCTGATGCAGGCCAGTGGTCAAGTTGTTGTGAAAAATAAAGTCTATACTGTAGAATAATCCTGACGCAAGTTCACAGCGCACGTCCACTGAACGTAATCCACGCACGCTGTCCTAAACACAGCTACACTAAAAACAGCTACTTTATTCTCTAAATTAGAGCCCTTTACTGGTGAGGAACATACAGAAAATTAATGTGCTTATTCTACAGCCCTTATCGGACAAGGTGAAGTGTTAATTTACAACAAAAAAAAGATTTAACCAGCAATATGCTATTTAATCCGAAGCTCAACGCCCTTTGTGCAATGTCGTCTCTGGGAATTGAAGTTTCCTCACTTGTGACATTGGTGAGGAATAGTGAGCTGTCCACCACAGTCAGAGCAGGTAAGTCCAAGGGAGGCTAGGTGCGGTACGGGCGTCATGTCTCCTTTGGCGTCCGTCGTTCCACTCACTCCTCTTCAAATCTATGCAGTCCTTGGTGACAGAGCCTTCGCCTGGCGGAACGTTGGGTGGCGGTGTCCTCCAGCTAGGTTGGATTTAACACACACACACACACACACACACACACACACACACACACACACACACACACACACACACACACACACACACACACACACACACACACACACACACACACACACACACACAGTTGAGCTGTCAAAACTTCCCAAACTTACACATTCAAACCTGAGGCATTCACATTCTCTTCACTAAAATTTTATATCAAGACTTCAATATATGTCCTCGATGACAGAGCCTTCGCCTGGCGTTAGTTCAGCTGTGACATGACACGAGGGAGTCCCCCATGAATTATTATCTGTGCGTGTGAGAGAGAGCGAGATCGAGCAAAGCCTGTGCAAATGCAGCACTGATGTCTATTTTTTTTTATTCCTGATGCAGCCCAGTGGTCAAGTTGTTGTGAAAAATAAAGTCTATACTGTAGAATAATCCTGACGCAAGTTCACAGCGCACGTCCACTGAACGTAATCCACGCACGCTGTCCTAAACACAGCTACACTAAAAACAGCTACTTTATTCTCTAAATTAGAGCCCTTTACTGGTGAGGAACATACAGAAAATTAATGTGCTTATTCTACAGCCCTTATCGGACAAGGTGAAGTGTTAATTTACAAAAAAAAAAGATTTAACCAGCAATATGCTATTTAATCCGAAGCTCAACGCCCTTTGTGCAATGTCGTCTCTGGGAATTGAAGTTTCCTCACTTGTGACATTGGTGAGGAATAGTGAGCTGTCCACCACAGTCAGAGCAGGTAAGTCCAAGGGAGGCTAGGTGCGGTACGGGCGTCATGTCTCCTTTGGCGTCCGTCGTTCCACTCACTCCTCTTCAAATCTATGCAGTCCTTGGTGACAGAGCCTTCGCCTGGCGGAACGTTGGGTGGCGGTGTCCTCCAGCTAGGTTGGATTTAACACACACACACACACACACACACACACACACACACACACACACACACACAGTTGAGCTGTCAAAACTTCCCAAACTTACACATTCAAACCTGAGGCATTCACATTCTCTTCACTAAAATTTTATATCAAGACTTCAATATATGTCCTCGATGACAGAGCCTTCGCCTGGCGTTAGTTCAGCTGTGACATGACACGAGGGAGTCCCCCATGAATTATTATCTGTGCGTGTGAGAGAGAGCGAGAGCGAGCAAAGCCTGTGCAAATGCAGCACTGATGTCTATTTTTTTTTATTCCTGATGCAGCCCAGTGGTCAAGTTGTTGTGAAAAATAAAGTCTATACTGTAGAATAATCCTGACGCAAGTTCACAGCGCACGTCCACTGAACGTAATCCACGCACGCTGTCCTAAACACAGCTACACTAAAAACAGCTACTTTATTCTCTAAATTAGAGCCCTTTACTGGTGAGGAACATACAGAAAATTAATGTGCTTATTCTACAGCCCTTATCGGACAAGGTGAAGTGTTAATTTACAAAAAAAAAAGATTTAACCAGCAATATGCTATTTAATCCGAAGCTCAACGCCCTTTGTGCAATGTCGTCTCTGGGAATTGAAGTTTCCTCACTTGTGACATTGGTGAGGAATAGTGAGCTGTCCACCACAGTCAGAGCAGGTAAGTCCAAGGGAGGCTAGGTGCGGTACGGGCGTCATGTCTCCTTTGGCGTCCGTCGTTCCACTCACTCCTCTTCAAATCTATGCAGTCCTTGGTGACAGAGCCTTCGCCTGGCGGAACGTTGGGTGGCGGTGTCCTCCAGCTAGGTTGGATTTAACACACACACACACACACACACACACACACACACACACACACACACACACACACACACAGTTGAGCTGTCAAAACTTCCCAAACTTACACATTCAAACCTGTGGCATTCACATTCTCTTCACTAAAATTTTATATCAAGACTTCAATATATGTCCTCGATGACAGAGCCTTCGCCTGGCGTTAGTTCAGCTGTGACATGACACGAGGGAGTCCCCCATGAATTATTATCTGTGCGTGTGAGAGAGAGCGAGAGCGAGCAAAGCCTGTGCAAATGCAGCACTGATGTCTATTTTTTTTTATTCCTGATGCAGCCCAGTGGTCAAGTTGTTGTGAAAAATAAAGTCTATACTGTAGAATAATCCTGACGCAAGTTCACAGCGCACGTCCACTGAACGTAATCCACGCACGCTGTCCTAAACACAGCTACACTAAAAACAGCTACTTTATTCTCTAAATTAGAGCCCTTTACTGGTGAGGAACATACAGAAAATTAATGTGCTTATTCTACAGCCCTTATCGGACAAGGTGAAGTGTTAATTTACAAAAAAAAAAGATTTAACCAGCAATATGCTATTTAATCCGAAGCTCAACGCCCTTTGTGCAATGTCGTCTCTGGGAATTGAAGTTTCCTCACTTGTGACATTGGTGAGGAATAGTGAGCTGTCCACCACAGTCAGAGCAGGTAAGTCCAAGGGAGGCTAGGTGCGGTACGGGCGTCATGTCTCCTTTGGCGTCCGTCGTTCCACTCACTCCTCTTCAAATCTATGCAGTCCTTGGTGACAGAGCCTTCGCCTGGCGGAACGTTGGGTGGCGGTGTCCTCCAGCTAGGTTGGATTTAACACACACACACACACACACACACACACACACACACACACACACACACACACACACACACACACACACACACACACACACACACACACACACACACACACACACACACACACACACACACACACACACACACACACACACACACAGTTGAGCTGTTAAAACTTCCCAAACTTACACATTCAAATCTGAGGCGTTCACATTCTCTTCACTAAAATTCTATATCAAGACTTCGATATATGTCCTCAATGACAGAGCCTTCGCCTGGCGTTAGTTCAGCTGTGACATGACACGAGGGAGTCCCCCATGAATCATTATCTGTGCGTGTGAGAGAGAGCGAGAGCGAGCAAAGCCTGTGCAAATGCAGCACTGATGTCTATTTTTTTTTATTCCTGATGCAGGCCAGTGGTCAAGTTGTTGTGAAAAATAAAGTCTATACTGTAGAATAATCCTGACGCAAGTTCACAGCGCACGTCCACTGAACATAATCCACGCACGCTGTCCTAAACACAGCTACACTAAAAACAGCTACTTTATTCTCTAAATTAGAGCCCTTTACTGGTGAGGAACATACAGAAAATTAATGTGCTTATTCTACAGCCCTTATCGGACCAGGTGAAGTGTTAATTTACAAAAAAAAAAGATTTAACCAGCAATATGCTATTTAATCCGAAGCTCAACCCCCTTTGTGCAATGTCGTCTCTGGGAATTGAAGTTTCCTCACTTGTGACTTTGGTGAGGAATAGTGAGCTGTCCACCACAGTCAGAGCAGGTAAGTCCAAGGGAGGTTAGGTGCGGTACAGGCGTCATGTCTCCTTTGGCGTCCGTCGTTCCACTCACTCCTCTTCAAGTCTATGCAGTCCTTGGTGACAGAGCCTTCGCCTGGCGGAACGTTGGGTGGCGGTGTCCTCCAGCTAGGTTGGATTTAACACACACACACACACACACACACACACACACACACACACACACACACACACACACACACACACACACACACACACACACACACACACACACACACACACACACACACACACACACACACACACACACACACACACACACACACACATAGTTGAGCTGTCAAAACTTCCCAAACTTACACATTCAAACCTGAGGCATTCACATTCTCTTCACTAAAATTTTATATCAAGACTTCGATATATGTCCTCAATGACAGAGCCTTCGCCTGGCGTTAGTTCAGCTGTGACATGACACGAGGGAGTCCCCCATGAATCATTATCTGTGCGTGTGAGAGAGAGCGAGAGCGAGCAAAGCCTGTGCAAATGCAGCACTGATGTCTATTTTTTTTTATTCCTGATGCAGGCCAGTGGTCAAGTTGTTGTGAAAAATAAAGTCTATACTGTAGAATAATCCTGACGCAAGTTCACAGCGCACGTCCACTGAACATAATCCACGCACGCTGTCCTAAACACAGCTACACTAAAAACAGCTACTTTATTCTCTAAATTAGAGCCCTTTACTGGTGAGGAACATACAGAAAATTAATGTGCTTATTCTACAGCCCTTATCGGACCAGGTGAAGTGTTAATTTACAAAAAAAAAAGATTTAACCAGCAATATGCTATTTAATCCGAAGCTCAACCCCCTTTGTGCAATGTCGTCTCTGGGAATTGAAGTTTCCTCACTTGTGACTTTGGTGAGGAATAGTGAGCTGTCCACCACAGTCAGAGCAGGTAAGTCCAAGGGAGGTTAGGTGCGGTACAGGCGTCATGTCTCCTTTGGCGTCCGTCGTTCCACTCACTCCTCTTCAAGTCTATGCAGTCCTTGGTGACAGAGCCTTCGCCTGGCGGAACGTTGGGTGGCGGTGTCCTCCAGCTAGGTTGGATTACACACACACACACACACACACACACACACACACACACACACACACACACACACACACACACACACACACACACACACACACACACACACACACACACACACACACACACACACACACACACACACACACACACACACACACACACACACACACAGTTGAGCTGTCAAAACTTCCCAAACTTACACATTCAAACCTGAGGCATTCACATTCTCTTCACTAAAATTTTATATCAAGACTTCAATATATGTCCTCGATGACAGAGCCTTCGCCTGGCGTTAGTTCAGCTGTGACATGACACGAGGGAGTCCCCCATGAATTATTATCTGTGCGTGTGAGAGAGAGCGAGAGCGAGCAAAGCCTGTGCAAATGCAGCACTGATGTCTATTTTTTTTTATTCCTGATGCAGCCCAGTGGTCAAGTTGTTGTGAAAAATAAAGTCTATACTGTAGAATAATCCTGATGCAAGTTCACAGCGCACGTCCACTGAACATAATCCACGCACGCTGTCCTAAACACAGCTACACTAAAAACAGCTACTTTATTCTCTAAATTAGAGCCCTTTACTGGTGAGGAACATACAGAAAATTAATGTGCTTATTCTACAGCCCTTATCGGACAAGGTGAAGTGTTAATTTACAAAAAAAAAAGATTTAACCAGCAATATGCTATTTAATCCGAAGCTCAACCCCCTTTGTGCAATGTCGTCTCTGGGAATTGAAGTTTCCTCACTTGTGACTTTGGTGAGGAATAGTGAGCTGTCCACCACAGTCAGAGCAGGTAAGTCCAAGGGAGGTTAGGTGCGGTAAGGGCGTCATGTCTCCTTTGGCGTCCGTCGTTCCACTCACTCCTCTTCAAGTCTATACAGTCCTTGGTGACAGAGCCTTCGCCTGGCGGAACGTTGGGTGGCGGTGTCCTCCAGCTAGGTTGGATTTGACACACACACACACACACACACACACACACACACACACACACACACACACACACACACACACACACACACACACACACACACACACACACACACACACACACACACACACACACACACACACACACACACACACACACACACACACACACACACACACAGTTGAGCTGTTAAAACTTCCCAAACTTACACATTCAAATCTGAGGCATTCACATTCTCTTCACTAAAATTTTATATCAAGACTTCGATATATGTCCTCGATGACAGAGCCTTCGCCTGGCGTTAGTTCAGCTGTGACATGACACGAGGGAGTCCCCCATGAATCATTATCTGTGTGTGTGAGAGAGAGCGAGAGCGAGCAAAGCCTGTGCAAATGCAGCACTGATGTCTATTTTTTTTTATTCCTGATGCAGGCCAGTGGTCAAGTTGTTGTGAAAAATAAAGTCTATAATGTAGAATAATCCTGACGCAAGTTCACAGCGCACGTCCACTGAACGTAATCCACGCACGCTGTCCTAAACACAGCTACACTAAAAACAGCTACTTTATTCTCTAAATTAGAGCCCTTTACTGGTGAGGAACATACAGAAAATTAATGTGCTTATTCTACAGCCCTTATCGGACAAGGTGAAGTGTTAATTTACAACAAAAAAAAGATTTAACCAGCAATATGCTATTTAATCCGAAGCTCAACCCCCTTTGTGCAATGTCGTCTCTGGGAATTGAAGTTTCCTCACTTGTGACATTGGTGAGGAATAGTGAGCTGTCCACCACAGTCAGAGCAGGTAAGTCCAAGGGAGGTTAGGTGCGGTACGGGCGTCATGTCTCCTTTGGCGTCCGTCGTTCCACTCACTCCTCTTCAAGTCTATGCAGTCCTTTGTGACAGAGCCTTCGCCTGGCGGAACGTTGGGTGGCGGTGTCCTCCAGCTAGGTTGGATTTGACACACACACACACACACACACACACACACACACACACACACACACACAGTTGAGCTGTCAAAACTTCCCAAACTTACACATTCAAACCTGAGGCATTCACATTCTCTTCACTAAAATTTTATATCAAGACTTCAATATATGTCCTCGATGACAGAGCCTTCGCCTGGCGTTAGTTCAGCTGTGACATGACACGAGGGAGTCCCCCATGAATTATTATCTGTGCGTGTGAGAGAGAGCGAGAGCGAGCAAAGCCTGTGCAAATGCAGCACTGATGTCTATTTTTTTTTATTCCTGATGCAGCCCAGTGGTCAAGTTGTTGTGAAAAATAAAGTCTATACTGTAGAATAATCCTGATGCAAGTTCACAGCGCACGTCCACTGAACATAATCCACGCACGCTGTCCTAAACACAGCTACACTAAAAACAGCTACTTTATTCTCTAAATTAGAGCCCTTTACTGGTGAGGAACATACAGAAAATTAATGTGCTTATTCTACAGCCCTTATCGGACAAGGTGAAGTGTTAATTTACAAAAAAAAAAGATTTAACCAGCAATATGCTATTTAATCCGAAGCTCAACCCCCTTTGTGCAATGTCGTCTCTGGGAATTGAAGTTTCCTCACTTGTGACTTTGGTGAGGAATAGTGAGCTGTCCACCACAGTCAGAGCAGGTAAGTCCAAGGGAGGTTAGGTGCGGTAAGGGCGTCATGTCTCCTTTGGCGTCCGTCGTTCCACTCACTCCTCTTCAAGTCTATACAGTCCTCGATGACAGAGCCTTCGCCTGGCGTTAGTTCAGCTGTGACATGACACGAGGGAGTCCCCCATGAATCATTATCTGTGCGTGTGAGAGAGAGCGAGAGCGAGCAAAGCCTGTGCAAATGCAGCACTGATGTCTATTTTTTTTTATTCCTGATGCAGGCCAGTGGTCAAGTTGTTGTGAAAAATAAAGTCTATACTGTAGAATAATCCTGACGCAAGTTCACAGCGCACGTCCACTGAACGTAATCCACGCACGCTGTCCTAAACACAGCTACACTAAAAACAGCTACTTTATTCTCTAAATTAGAGCCCTTTACTGGTGAGGAACATACAGAAAATTAATGTGCTTATTCTACAGCCCTTATCGGACAAGGTGAAGTGTTAATTTACAACAAAAAAAAGATTTAACCAGCAATATGCTATTTAATCCGAAGCTCAACCCCCTTTGTGCAATGTCGTCTCTGGGAATTGAAGTTTCCTCACTTGTGACATTGGTGAGGAATAGTGAGCTGTCCACCACAGTCAGAGCAGGTAAGTCCAAGGGAGGTTAGGTGCGGTACGGGCGTCATGTCTCCTTTGGCGTCCGTCGTTCCACTCACTCCTCTTCAAGTCTATGCAGTCCTTTGTGACAGAGCCTTCGCCTGGCGGAACGTTGGGTGGCGGTGTCCTCCAGCTAGGTTGGATTTGA
>NC_136691.1:26766953-26769453 GCF_947650265.1 Symphodus melops
TGTGCAAATGCAGCACTGATGTCTATTTTTTTTTATTCCTGATGCAGGCCAGTGGTCAAGTTGTTGTGAAAAATAAAGTCTATAATGTAGAATAATCCTGACGCAAGTTCACAGCGCACGTCCACTGAACGTAATCCACGCACGCTGTCCTAAACACAGCTACACTAAAAACAGCTACTTTATTCTCTAAATTAGAGCCCTTTACTGGTGAGGAACATACAGAAAATTAATGTGCTTATTCTACAGCCCTTATCGGACAAGGTGAAGTGTTAATTTACAACAAAAAAAAGATTTAACCAGCAATATGCTATTTAATCCGAAGCTCAACCCCCTTTGTGCAATGTCGTCTCTGGGAATTGAAGTTTCCTCACTTGTGACATTGGTGAGGAATAGTGAGCTGTCCACCACAGTCAGAGCAGGTAAGTCCAAGGGAGGTTAGGTGCGGTACGGGCGTCATGTCTCCTTTGGCGTCCGTCGTTCCACTCACTCCTCTTCAAGTCTATGCAGTCCTTTGTGACAGAGCCTTCGCCTGGCGGAACGTTGGGTGGCGGTGTCCTCCAGCTAGGTTGGATTTGACACACACACACACACACACACACACACACACACACACACACACACAGTTGAGCTGTCAAAACTTCCCAAACTTACACATTCAAACCTGAGGCATTCACATTCTCTTCACTAAAATTTTATATCAAGACTTCAATATATGTCCTCGATGACAGAGCCTTCGCCTGGCGTTAGTTCAGCTGTGACATGACACGAGGGAGTCCCCCATGAATTATTATCTGTGCGTGTGAGAGAGAGCGAGAGCGAGCAAAGCCTGTGCAAATGCAGCACTGATGTCTATTTTTTTTTATTCCTGATGCAGCCCAGTGGTCAAGTTGTTGTGAAAAATAAAGTCTATACTGTAGAATAATCCTGATGCAAGTTCACAGCGCACGTCCACTGAACATAATCCACGCACGCTGTCCTAAACACAGCTACACTAAAAACAGCTACTTTATTCTCTAAATTAGAGCCCTTTACTGGTGAGGAACATACAGAAAATTAATGTGCTTATTCTACAGCCCTTATCGGACAAGGTGAAGTGTTAATTTACAAAAAAAAAAGATTTAACCAGCAATATGCTATTTAATCCGAAGCTCAACCCCCTTTGTGCAATGTCGTCTCTGGGAATTGAAGTTTCCTCACTTGTGACTTTGGTGAGGAATAGTGAGCTGTCCACCACAGTCAGAGCAGGTAAGTCCAAGGGAGGTTAGGTGCGGTAAGGGCGTCATGTCTCCTTTGGCGTCCGTCGTTCCACTCACTCCTCTTCAAGTCTATACAGTCCTCGATGACAGAGCCTTCGCCTGGCGTTAGTTCAGCTGTGACATGACACGAGGGAGTCCCCCATGAATCATTATCTGTGCGTGTGAGAGAGAGCGAGAGCGAGCAAAGCCTGTGCAAATGCAGCACTGATGTCTATTTTTTTTTATTCCTGATGCAGGCCAGTGGTCAAGTTGTTGTGAAAAATAAAGTCTATACTGTAGAATAATCCTGACGCAAGTTCACAGCGCACGTCCACTGAACGTAATCCACGCACGCTGTCCTAAACACAGCTACACTAAAAACAGCTACTTTATTCTCTAAATTAGAGCCCTTTACTGGTGAGGAACATACAGAAAATTAATGTGCTTATTCTACAGCCCTTATCGGACAAGGTGAAGTGTTAATTTACAACAAAAAAAAGATTTAACCAGCAATATGCTATTTAATCCGAAGCTCAACCCCCTTTGTGCAATGTCGTCTCTGGGAATTGAAGTTTCCTCACTTGTGACATTGGTGAGGAATAGTGAGCTGTCCACCACAGTCAGAGCAGGTAAGTCCAAGGGAGGTTAGGTGCGGTACGGGCGTCATGTCTCCTTTGGCGTCCGTCGTTCCACTCACTCCTCTTCAAGTCTATGCAGTCCTTTGTGACAGAGCCTTCGCCTGGCGGAACGTTGGGTGGCGGTGTCCTCCAGCTAGGTTGGATTTGATACACACACACACACACACACACACACACACACACACACACACACACACACACACACACACACACACACACACACACACACACACACACACACACACACACACACACACACACACACACACACACACACACACACACACAGTTGAGCTGTCAAAACTTCCCAAACTTACACATTCAAACCTGAGGCATTCACATTCTCTTCACTAAAATTTTATATCAAGACTTCAATATATGTCCTCGATGACAGAGCCTTCGCCTGGCGTTAGTTCAGCTGTGACATGACACGAGGGAGTCCCCCATGAATTATTATCTGTGCGTGTGAGAGAGAGCGAGAGCGAGCAAAGCCTGTGCAAATGCAGCACTGATGTCTATTTTTTTTTATTCCTGATGCAGCCCAGTGGTCAAGTTGTTGTGAAAAATAAAGTCTATACTGTAGAATAATCCTGATGCAAGTTCACAGCGCACGTCCACTGAACATAA
>NC_136691.1:26776953-26869453 GCF_947650265.1 Symphodus melops
GTGCAATGTCGTCTCTGGGAATTGAAGTTTCCTCACTTGTGACATTGGTGAGGAATAGTGAGCTGTCCACCACAGTCAGAGCAGGTAAGTCCAAGGGAGGTTAGGTGCGGTACGGGCGTCATGTCTCCTTTGGCGTCCGTCGTTCCACTCACTCCTCTTCAAGTCTATGCAGTCCTTTGTGACAGAGCCTTCGCCTGGCGGAACGTTGGGTGGCGGTGTCCTCCAGCTAGGTTGGATTTGACACACACACACACACACACACACACACACACACACACACACACACACACAGTTGAGCTGTCAAAACTTCCCAAACTTACACATTCAAACCTGAGGCATTCACATTCTCTTCACTAAAATTTTATATCAAGACTTCAATATATGTCCTCGATGACAGAGCCTTCGCCTGGCGTTAGTTCAGCTGTGACATGACACGAGGGAGTCCCCCATGAATTATTATCTGTGCGTGTGAGAGAGAGCGAGAGCGAGCAAAGCCTGTGCAAATGCAGCACTGATGTCTATTTTTTTTTATTCCTGATGCAGCCCAGTGGTCAAGTTGTTGTGAAAAATAAAGTCTATACTGTAGAATAATCCTGATGCAAGTTCACAGCGCACGTCCACTGAACATAATCCACGCACGCTGTCCTAAACACAGCTACACTAAAAACAGCTACTTTATTCTCTAAATTAGAGCCCTTTACTGGTGAGGAACATACAGAAAATTAATGTGCTTATTCTACAGCCCTTATCGGACAAGGTGAAGTGTTAATTTACAAAAAAAAAAGATTTAACCAGCAATATGCTATTTAATCCGAAGCTCAACCCCCTTTGTGCAATGTCGTCTCTGGGA
Source organism: Symphodus melops (assembly GCF_947650265.1). Taxonomy (NCBI): domain Eukaryota; kingdom Metazoa; phylum Chordata; class Actinopteri; order Labriformes; family Labridae; genus Symphodus; species Symphodus melops. Next base: position 26,777,804 of record NC_136691.1, read on the forward strand.
ATTGAAGTTTCCTCACTTGTGACTTTGGTGAGGAATAGTGAGCTGTCCACCACAGTCAGAGCAGGTAAGTCCAAGGGAGGTTAGGTGCGGTAAGGGCGTCATGTCTCCTTTGGCGTCCGTCGTTCCACTCACTCCTCTTCAAGTCTATACAGTCCTTGGTGACAGAGCCTTCGCCTGGCGGAACGTTGGGTGGCGGTGTCCTCCAGCTAGGTTGGATTTGACACACACACACACACACACACACACACACACACACACACACACACACACACACACACACACACACACACACACACACACACACACACACACACACACACACACACACACACACACACACACACACACACACACACACACACACACACACACACACACACACACACACACAGTTGAGCTGTTAAAACTTCCCAAACTTACACATTCAAATCTGAGGCGTTCACATTCTCTTCACTAAAATTTGATATCAAGACTTCGATATATGTCCTCGATGACAGAGCCTTCGCCTGGCGTTAGTTCAGCTGTGACATGACACGAGGGAGTCCCCCATGAATCATTATCTGTGCGTGTGAGAGAGAGCGAGAGCGAGCAAAGCCTGTGCAAATGCAGCACTGATGTCTATTTTTTTTTATTCCTGATGCAGGCCAGTGGTCAAGTTGTTGTGAAAAATAAAGTCTATACTGTAGAATAATCCTGACGCAAGTTCACAGCGCACGTCCACTGAACGTAATCCACGCACGCTGTCCTAAACACAGCTACACTAAAAACAGCTACTTTATTCTCTAAATTAGAGCCCTTTACTGGTGAGGAACATACAGAAAATTAATGTGCTTATTCTACAGCCCTTATCGGACAAGGTGAAGTGTTAATTTACAACAAAAAAAAGATTTAACCAGCAATATGCTATTTAATCCGAAGCTCAACCCCCTTTGTGCAATGTCGTCTCTGGGAATTGAAGTTTCCTCACTTGTGACATTGGTGAGGAATAGTGAGCTGTCCACCACAGTCAGAGCAGGTAAGTCCAAGGGAGGTTAGGTGCGGTACGGGCGTCATGTCTCCTTTGGCGTCCGTCGTTCCACTCACTCCTCTTCAAGTCTATGCAGTCCTTTGTGACAGAGCCTTCGCCTGGCGGAACGTTGGGTGGCGGTGTCCTCCAGCTAGGTTGGATTTGATACACACACACACACACACACACACACACACACACACACACACACACACACACACACACACACACACACACACACACACACACACACACACACACACACACACACACACACACACACACACACACACAGTTGAGCTGTTAAAACTTCCCAAACTTACACATTCAAATCTGAGGCGTTCACATTCTCTTCACTAAAATTTGATATCAAGACTTCGATATATGTCCTCGATGACAGAGCCTTCGCCTGGCGTTAGTTCAGCTGTGACATGACACGAGGGAGTCCCCCATGAATCATTATCTGTGCGTGTGAGAGAGAGCGAGAGCGAGCAAAGCCTGTGCAAATGCAGCACTGATGTCTATTTTTTTTTATTCCTGATGCAGGCCAGTGGTCAAGTTGTTGTGAAAAATAAAGTCTATACTGTAGAATAATCCTGACGCAAGTTCACAGCGCACGTCCACTGAACGTAATCCACGCACGCTGTCCTAAACACAGCTACACTAAAAACAGCTACTTTATTCTCTAAATTAGAGCCCTTTACTGGTGAGGAACATACAGAAAATTAATGTGCTTATTCTACAGCCCTTATCGGACAAGGTGAAGTGTTAATTTACAACAAAAAAAAGATTTAACCAGCAATATGCTATTTAATCCGAAGCTCAACCCCCTTTGTGCAATGTCGTCTCTGGGAATTGAAGTTTCCTCACTTGTGACATTGGTGAGGAATAGTGAGCTGTCCACCACAGTCAGAGCAGGTAAGTCCAAGGGAGGTTAGGTGCGGTACGGGCGTCATGTCTCCTTTGGCGTCCGTCGTTCCACTCACTCCTCTTCAAGTCTATGCAGTCCTTTGTGACAGAGCCTTCGCCTGGCGGAACGTTGGGTGGCGGTGTCCTCCAGCTAGGTTGGATTTGATACACACACACACACACACACACACACACACACACACACACACACACACACACACACACACACACACACACACACACACACACACACACACACACACACACACACACACACACACACACACACACACACACACACACACACACACACAGTTGAGCTGTTAAAACTTCCCAAACTTACACATTCAAATCTGAGGCATTCACATTCTCTTCACTAAAATTTTATATCAAGACTTCGATATATGTCCTCGATGACAGAGCCTTCGCCTGGCGTTAGTTCAGCTGTGACATGACACGAGGGAGTCCCCCATGAATCATTATCTGTGTGTGTGAGAGAGAGCGAGAGCGAGCAAAGCCTGTGCAAATGCAGCACTGATGTCTATTTTTTTTTATTCCTGATGCAGGCCAGTGGTCAAGTTGTTGTGAAAAATAAAGTCTATACTGTAGAATAATCCTGACGCAAGTTCACAGCGCACGTCCACTGAACGTAATCCACGCACGCTGTCCTAAACACAGCTACACTAAAAACAGCTACTTTATTCTCTAAATTAGAGCCCTTTACTGGTGAGGAACATACAGAAAATTAATGTGCTTATTCTACAGCCCTTATCGGACAAGGTGAAGTGTTAATTTACAACAAAAAAAAGATTTAACCAGCAATATGCTATTTAATCCGAAGCTCAACCCCCTTTGTGCAATGTCGTCTCTGGGAATTGAAGTTTCCTCACTTGTGACATTGGTGAGGAATAGTGAGCTGTCCACCACAGTCAGAGCAGGTAAGTCCAAGGGAGGTTAGGTGCGGTACGGGCGTCATGTCTCCTTTGGCGTCCGTCGTTCCACTCACTCCTCTTCAAGTCTATGCAGTCCTTTGTGACAGAGCCTTCGCCTGGCGGAACGTTGGGTGGCGGTGTCCTCCAGCTAGGTTGGATTTGACACACACACACACACACACACACACACACACACACACACACACAGTTGAGCTGTCAAAACTTCCCAAACTTACACATTCAAACCTGAGGCATTCACATTCTCTTCACTAAAATTTTATATCAAGACTTCAATATATGTCCTCGATGACAGAGCCTTCGCCTGGCGTTAGTTCAGCTGTGACATGACACGAGGGAGTCCCCCATGAATTATTATCTGTGCGTGTGAGAGAGAGCGAGAGCGAGCAAAGCCTGTGCAAATGCAGCACTGATGTCTATTTTTTTTTATTCCTGATGCAGCCCAGTGGTCAAGTTGTTGTGAAAAATAAAGTCTATACTGTAGAATAATCCTGATGCAAGTTCACAGCGCACGTCCACTGAACATAATCCACGCACGCTGTCCTAAACACAGCTACACTAAAAACAGCTACTTTATTCTCTAAATTAGAGCCCTTTACTGGTGAGGAACATACAGAAAATTAATGTGCTTATTCTACAGCCCTTATCGGACAAGGTGAAGTGTTAATTTACAAAAAAAAAAGATTTAACCAGCAATATGCTATTTAATCCGAAGCTCAACCCCCTTTGTGCAATGTCGTCTCTGGGAATTGAAGTTTCCTCACTTGTGACTTTGGTGAGGAATAGTGAGCTGTCCACCACAGTCAGAGCAGGTAAGTCCAAGGGAGGTTAGGTGCGGTAAGGGCGTCATGTCTCCTTTGGCGTCCGTCGTTCCACTCACTCCTCTTCAAGTCTATACAGTCCTTGGTGACAGAGCCTTCGCCTGGCGGAACGTTGGGTGGCGGTGTCCTCCAGCTAGGTTGGATTTGACACACACACACACACACACACACACACACACACACACACACACACACACACACACACACACACACACACACACACACACACACACACACACACACACACACACACACACACACACAGTTGAGCTGTTAAAACTTCCCAAACTTACACATTCAAATCTGAGGCGTTCACATTCTCTTCACTAAAATTTGATATCAAGACTTCGATATATGTCCTCGATGACAGAGCCTTCGCCTGGCGTTAGTTCAGCTGTGACATGACACGAGGGAGTCCCCCATGAATCATTATCTGTGCGTGTGAGAGAGAGCGAGAGCGAGCAAAGCCTGTGCAAATGCAGCACTGATGTCTATTTTTTTTTATTCCTGATGCAGGCCAGTGGTCAAGTTGTTGTGAAAAATAAAGTCTATACTGTAGAATAATCCTGACGCAAGTTCACAGCGCACGTCCACTGAACGTAATCCACGCACGCTGTCCTAAACACAGCTACACTAAAAACAGCTACTTTATTCTCTAAATTAGAGCCCTTTACTGGTGAGGAACATACAGAAAATTAATGTGCTTATTCTACAGCCCTTATCGGACAAGGTGAAGTGTTAATTTACAACAAAAAAAAGATTTAACCAGCAATATGCTATTTAATCCGAAGCTCAACCCCCTTTGTGCAATGTCGTCTCTGGGAATTGAAGTTTCCTCACTTGTGACATTGGTGAGGAATAGTGAGCTGTCCACCACAGTCAGAGCAGGTAAGTCCAAGGGAGGTTAGGTGCGGTACGGGCGTCATGTCTCCTTTGGCGTCCGTCGTTCCACTCACTCCTCTTCAAGTCTATGCAGTCCTTTGTGACAGAGCCTTCGCCTGGCGGAACGTTGGGTGGCGGTGTCCTCCAGCTAGGTTGGATTTGATACACACACACACACACACACACACACACACACACACACACACACACACACACACACACACACACACACACACACACACACACACACACACACACACACACACACACACACACACAGTTGAGCTGTCAAAACTTCCCAAACTTACACATTCAAACCTGAGGCATTCACATTCTCTTCACTAAAATTTTATATCAAGACTTCAATATATGTCCTCGATGACAGAGCCTTCGCCTGGCGTTAGTTCAGCTGTGACATGACACGAGGGAGTCCCCCATGAATTATTATCTGTGCGTGTGAGAGAGAGCGAGAGCGAGCAAAGCCTGTGCAAATGCAGCACTGATGTCTATTTTTTTTTATTCCTGATGCAGCCCAGTGGTCAAGTTGTTGTGAAAAATAAAGTCTATACTGTAGAATAATCCTGATGCAAGTTCACAGCGCACGTCCACTGAACATAATCCACGCACGCTGTCCTAAACACAGCTACACTAAAAACAGCTACTTTATTCTCTAAATTAGAGCCCTTTACTGGTGAGGAACATACAGAAAATTAATGTGCTTATTCTACAGCCCTTATCGGACAAGGTGAAGTGTTAATTTACAAAAAAAAAAGATTTAACCAGCAATATGCTATTTAATCCGAAGCTCAACCCCCTTTGTGCAATGTCGTCTCTGGGAATTGAAGTTTCCTCACTTGTGACTTTGGTGAGGAATAGTGAGCTGTCCACCACAGTCAGAGCAGGTAAGTCCAAGGGAGGTTAGGTGCGGTAAGGGCGTCATGTCTCCTTTGGCGTCCGTCGTTCCACTCACTCCTCTTCAAGTCTATACAGTCCTTGGTGACAGAGCCTTCGCCTGGCGGAACGTTGGGTGGCGGTGTCCTCCAGCTAGGTTGGATTTGACACACACACACACACACACACACACACACACACACACACACACACACACACACACACACACACACACACACACACACACACACACACACACACACACACACACACACACACACACACACACACACACACACACACACACACACACACACACACACACACACACACACACACACACAGTTGGGCTGTTAAAACTTCCCAAACTTACACATTCAAATCTGAGGCATTCACATTCTCTTCACTAAAATTTTATATCAAGACTTCGATATATGTCCTCGATGACAGAGCCTTCGCCTGGCGTTAGTTCAGCTGTGACATGACACGAGGGAGTCCCCCATGAATCATTATCTGTGTGTGTGAGAGAGAGCGAGAGCGAGCAAAGCCTGTGCAAATGCAGCACTGATGTCTATTTTTTTTTATTCCTGATGCAGGCCAGTGGTCAAGTTGTTGTGAAAAATAAAGTCTATACTGTAGAATAATCCTGACGCAAGTTCACAGCGCACGTCCACTGAACGTAATCCACGCACGCTGTCCTAAACACAGCTACACTAAAAACAGCTACTTTATTCTCTAAATTAGAGCCCTTTACTGGTGAGGAACATACAGAAAATTAATGTGCTTATTCTACAGCCCTTATCGGACAAGGTGAAGTGTTAATTTACAACAAAAAAAAGATTTAACCAGCAATATGCTATTTAATCCGAAGCTCAACCCCCTTTGTGCAATGTCGTCTCTGGGAATTGAAGTTTCCTCACTTGTGACATTGGTGAGGAATAGTGAGCTGTCCACCACAGTCAGAGCAGGTAAGTCCAAGGGAGGTTAGGTGCGGTACGGGCGTCATGTCTCCTTTGGCGTCCGTCGTTCCACTCACTCCTCTTCAAGTCTATGCAGTCCTTTGTGACAGAGCCTTCGCCTGGCGGAACGTTGGGTGGCGGTGTCCTCCAGCTAGGTTGGATTTGACACACACACACACACACACACACACACACACACACACAGTTGAGCTGTCAAAACTTCCCAAACTTACACATTCAAACCTGAGGCATTCACATTCTCTTCACTAAAATTTTATATCAAGACTTCAATATATGTCCTCGATGACAGAGCCTTCGCCTGGCGTTAGTTCAGCTGTGACATGACACGAGGGAGTCCCCCATGAATTATTATCTGTGCGTGTGAGAGAGAGCGAGAGCGAGCAAAGCCTGTGCAAATGCAGCACTGATGTCTATTTTTTTTTATTCCTGATGCAGCCCAGTGGTCAAGTTGTTGTGAAAAATAAAGTCTATACTGTAGAATAATCCTGATGCAAGTTCACAGCGCACGTCCACTGAACATAATCCACGCACGCTGTCCTAAACACAGCTACACTAAAAACAGCTACTTTATTCTCTAAATTAGAGCCCTTTACTGGTGAGGAACATACAGAAAATTAATGTGCTTATTCTACAGCCCTTATCGGACAAGGTGAAGTGTTAATTTACAAAAAAAAAAGATTTAACCAGCAATATGCTATTTAATCCGAAGCTCAACCCCCTTTGTGCAATGTCGTCTCTGGGAATTGAAGTTTCCTCACTTGTGACTTTGGTGAGGAATAGTGAGCTGTCCACCACAGTCAGAGCAGGTAAGTCCAAGGGAGGTTAGGTGCGGTAAGGGCGTCATGTCTCCTTTGGCGTCCGTCGTTCCACTCACTCCTCTTCAAGTCTATACAGTCCTTGGTGACAGAGCCTTCGCCTGGCGGAACGTTGGGTGGCGGTGTCCTCCAGCTAGGTTGGATTTGACACACACACACACACACACACACACACACACACACACACACACACACACACACACACACACACACACACACACACACACACACACACACACACACACACACACACACACACAGTTGAGCTGTCAAAACTTCCCAAACTTACACATTCAAACCTGAGGCATTCACATTCTCTTCACTAAAATTTTATATCAAGACTTCAATATATGTCCTCGATGACAGAGCCTTCGCCTGGCGTTAGTTCAGCTGTGACATGACACGAGGGAGTCCCCCATGAATTATTATCTGTGTGTGTGAGAGAGAGCGAGAGCGAGCAAAGCCTGTGCAAATGCAGCACTGATGTCTATTTTTTTTTATTCCTGATGCAGCCCAGTGGTCAAGTTGTTGTGAAAAATAAAGTCTATACTGTAGAATAATCCTGATGCAAGTTCACAGCGCACGTCCACTGAACATAATCCACGCACGCTGTCCTAAACACAGCTACACTAAAAACAGCTACTTTATTCTCTAAATTAGAGCCCTTTACTGGTGAGGAACATACAGAAAATTAATGTGCTTATTCTACAGCCCTTATCGGACAAGGTGAAGTGTTAATTTACAAAAAAAAAAGATTTAACCAGCAATATGCTATTTAATCCGAAGCTCAACCCCCTTTGTGCAATGTCGTCTCTGGGAATTGAAGTTTCCTCACTTGTGACTTTGGTGAGGAATAGTGAGCTGTCCACCACAGTCAGAGCAGGTAAGTCCAAGGGAGGTTAGGTGCGGTAAGGGCGTCATGTCTCCTTTGGCGTCCGTCGTTCCACTCACTCCTCTTCAAGTCTATACAGTCCTTGGTGACAGAGCCTTCGCCTGGCGGAACGTTGGGTGGCGGTGTCCTCCAGCTAGGTTGGATTTGACACACACACACACACACACACACACACACACACACACACACACACACACACACACACACACACACACACACACACACACACACACACACACACACACACACACACACACACACACACACACACACACACACACACACAGTTGAGCTGTTAAAACTTCCCAAACTTACACATTCAAATCTGAGGCATTCACATTCTCTTCACTAAAATTTTATATCAAGACTTCGATATATGTCCTCGATGACAGAGCCTTCGCCTGGCGTTAGTTCAGCTGTGACATGACACGAGGGAGTCCCCCATGAATCATTATCTGTGCGTGTGAGAGAGAGCGAGAGCGAGCAAAGCCTGTGCAAATGCAGCACTGATGTCTATTTTTTTTTATTCCTGATGCAGGCCAGTGGTCAAGTTGTTGTGAAAAATAAAGTCTATACTGTAGAATAATCCTGACGCAAGTTCACAGCGCACGTCCACTGAACGTAATCCACGCACGCTGTCCTAAACACAGCTACACTAAAAACAGCTACTTTATTCTCTAAATTAGAGCCCTTTACTGGTGAGGAACATACAGAAAATTAATGTGCTTATTCTACAGCCCTTATCGGACAAGGTGAAGTGTTAATTTACAACAAAAAAAAGATTTAACCAGCAATATGCTATTTAATCCGAAGCTCAACCCCCTTTGTGCAATGTCGTCTCTGGGAATTGAAGTTTCCTCACTTGTGACATTGGTGAGGAATAGTGAGCTGTCCACCACAGTCAGAGCAGGTAAGTCCAAGGGAGGTTAGGTGCGGTACGGGCGTCATGTCTCCTTTGGCGTCCGTCGTTCCACTCACTCCTCTTCAAGTCTATGCAGTCCTTTGTGACAGAGCCTTCGCCTGGCGGAACGTTGGGTGGCGGTGTCCTCCAGCTAGGTTGGATTTGACACACACACACACACACACACACACACACACACACACACACACAGTTGAGCTGTCAAAACTTCCCAAACTTACACATTCAAACCTGAGGCATTCACATTCTCTTCACTAAAATTTTATATCAAGACTTCAATATATGTCCTCGATGACAGAGCCTTCGCCTGGCGTTAGTTCAGCTGTGACATGACACGAGGGAGTCCCCCATGAATTATTATCTGTGCGTGTGAGAGAGAGCGAGAGCGAGCAAAGCCTGTGCAAATGCAGCACTGATGTCTATTTTTTTTTATTCCTGATGCAGCCCAGTGGTCAAGTTGTTGTGAAAAATAAAGTCTATACTGTAGAATAATCCTGATGCAAGTTCACAGCGCACGTCCACTGAACATAATCCACGCACGCTGTCCTAAACACAGCTACACTAAAAACAGCTACTTTATTCTCTAAATTAGAGCCCTTTACTGGTGAGGAACATACAGAAAATTAATGTGCTTATTCTACAGCCCTTATCGGACAAGGTGAAGTGTTAATTTACAAAAAAAAAAGATTTAACCAGCAATATGCTATTTAATCCGAAGCTCAACCCCCTTTGTGCAATGTCGTCTCTGGGAATTGAAGTTTCCTCACTTGTGACTTTGGTGAGGAATAGTGAGCTGTCCACCACAGTCAGAGCAGGTAAGTCCAAGGGAGGTTAGGTGCGGTAAGGGCGTCATGTCTCCTTTGGCGTCCGTCGTTCCACTCACTCCTCTTCAAGTCTATACAGTCCTTGGTGACAGAGCCTTCGCCTGGCGGAACGTTGGGTGGCGGTGTCCTCCAGCTAGGTTGGATTTGACACACACACACACACACACACACACACACACACACACACACACACACACACACACACACACACACACACACACACACACACACACACACACACACACACACACACACACACACACACACACAGTTGAGCTGTTAAAACTTCCCAAACTTACACATTCAAATCTGAGGCGTTCACATTCTCTTCACTAAAATTTGATATCAAGACTTCGATATATGTCCTCGATGACAGAGCCTTCGCCTGGCGTTAGTTCAGCTGTGACATGACACGAGGGAGTCCCCCATGAATCATTATCTGTGCGTGTGAGAGAGAGCGAGAGCGAGCAAAGCCTGTGCAAATGCAGCACTGATGTCTATTTTTTTTTATTCCTGATGCAGGCCAGTGGTCAAGTTGTTGTGAAAAATAAAGTCTATACTGTAGAATAATCCTGACGCAAGTTCACAGCGCACGTCCACTGAACGTAATCCACGCACGCTGTCCTAAACACAGCTACACTAAAAACAGCTACTTTATTCTCTAAATTAGAGCCCTTTACTGGTGAGGAACATACAGAAAATTAATGTGCTTATTCTACAGCCCTTATCGGACAAGGTGAAGTGTTAATTTACAACAAAAAAAAGATTTAACCAGCAATATGCTATTTAATCCGAAGCTCAACCCCCTTTGTGCAATGTCGTCTCTGGGAATTGAAGTTTCCTCACTTGTGACATTGGTGAGGAATAGTGAGCTGTCCACCACAGTCAGAGCAGGTAAGTCCAAGGGAGGTTAGGTGCGGTACGGGCGTCATGTCTCCTTTGGCGTCCGTCGTTCCACTCACTCCTCTTCAAGTCTATGCAGTCCTTTGTGACAGAGCCTTCGCCTGGCGGAACGTTGGGTGGCGGTGTCCTCCAGCTAGGTTGGATTTGATACACACACACACACACACACACACACACACACACACACACACACACACACACACACACACACACACACACACACACACACACACACACACACACACACACACACACACAGTTGAGCTGTCAAAACTTCCCAAACTTACACATTCAAACCTGAGGCATTCACATTCTCTTCACTAAAATTTTATATCAAGACTTCAATATATGTCCTCGATGACAGAGCCTTCGCCTGGCGTTAGTTCAGCTGTGACATGACACGAGGGAGTCCCCCATGAATTATTATCTGTGCGTGTGAGAGAGAGCGAGAGCGAGCAAAGCCTGTGCAAATGCAGCACTGATGTCTATTTTTTTTTATTCCTGATGCAGCCCAGTGGTCAAGTTGTTGTGAAAAATAAAGTCTATACTGTAGAATAATCCTGATGCAAGTTCACAGCGCACGTCCACTGAACATAATCCACGCACGCTGTCCTAAACACAGCTACACTAAAAACAGCTACTTTATTCTCTAAATTAGAGCCCTTTACTGGTGAGGAACATACAGAAAATTAATGTGCTTATTCTACAGCCCTTATCGGACAAGGTGAAGTGTTAATTTACAAAAAAAAAAGATTTAACCAGCAATATGCTATTTAATCCGAAGCTCAACCCCCTTTGTGCAATGTCGTCTCTGGGAATTGAAGTTTCCTCACTTGTGACTTTGGTGAGGAATAGTGAGCTGTCCACCACAGTCAGAGCAGGTAAGTCCAAGGGAGGTTAGGTGCGGTAAGGGCGTCATGTCTCCTTTGGCGTCCGTCGTTCCACTCACTCCTCTTCAAGTCTATACAGTCCTTGGTGACAGAGCCTTCGCCTGGCGGAACGTTGGGTGGCGGTGTCCTCCAGCTAGGTTGGATTTGACACACACACACACACACACACACACACACACACACACACACACACACACACACACACACACACACACACACAGTTGGGCTGTTAAAACTTCCCAAACTTACACATTCAAATCTGAGGCATTCACATTCTCTTCACTAAAATTTTATATCAAGACTTCGATATATGTCCTCGATGACAGAGCCTTCGCCTGGCGTTAGTTCAGCTGTGACATGACACGAGGGAGTCCCCCATGAATCATTATCTGTGTGTGTGAGAGAGAGCGAGAGCGAGCAAAGCCTGTGCAAATGCAGCACTGATGTCTATTTTTTTTTATTCCTGATGCAGGCCAGTGGTCAAGTTGTTGTGAAAAATAAAGTCTATACTGTAGAATAATCCTGACGCAAGTTCACAGCGCACGTCCACTGAACGTAATCCACGCACGCTGTCCTAAACACAGCTACACTAAAAACAGCTACTTTATTCTCTAAATTAGAGCCCTTTACTGGTGAGGAACATACAGAAAATTAATGTGCTTATTCTACAGCCCTTATCGGACAAGGTGAAGTGTTAATTTACAACAAAAAAAAGATTTAACCAGCAATATGCTATTTAATCCGAAGCTCAACCCCCTTTGTGCAATGTCGTCTCTGGGAATTGAAGTTTCCTCACTTGTGACATTGGTGAGGAATAGTGAGCTGTCCACCACAGTCAGAGCAGGTAAGTCCAAGGGAGGTTAGGTGCGGTACGGGCGTCATGTCTCCTTTGGCGTCCGTCGTTCCACTCACTCCTCTTCAAGTCTATGCAGTCCTTTGTGACAGAGCCTTCGCCTGGCGGAACGTTGGGTGGCGGTGTCCTCCAGCTAGGTTGGATTTGACACACACACACACACACACACACACACACACACACACAGTTGAGCTGTCAAAACTTCCCAAACTTACACATTCAAACCTGAGGCATTCACATTCTCTTCACTAAAATTTTATATCAAGACTTCAATATATGTCCTCGATGACAGAGCCTTCGCCTGGCGTTAGTTCAGCTGTGACATGACACGAGGGAGTCCCCCATGAATTATTATCTGTGCGTGTGAGAGAGAGCGAGAGCGAGCAAAGCCTGTGCAAATGCAGCACTGATGTCTATTTTTTTTTATTCCTGATGCAGCCCAGTGGTCAAGTTGTTGTGAAAAATAAAGTCTATACTGTAGAATAATCCTGATGCAAGTTCACAGCGCACGTCCACTGAACATAATCCACGCACGCTGTCCTAAACACAGCTACACTAAAAACAGCTACTTTATTCTCTAAATTAGAGCCCTTTACTGGTGAGGAACATACAGAAAATTAATGTGCTTATTCTACAGCCCTTATCGGACAAGGTGAAGTGTTAATTTACAAAAAAAAAAGATTTAACCAGCAATATGCTATTTAATCCGAAGCTCAACCCCCTTTGTGCAATGTCGTCTCTGGGAATTGAAGTTTCCTCACTTGTGACTTTGGTGAGGAATAGTGAGCTGTCCACCACAGTCAGAGCAGGTAAGTCCAAGGGAGGTTAGGTGCGGTAAGGGCGTCATGTCTCCTTTGGCGTCCGTCGTTCCACTCACTCCTCTTCAAGTCTATACAGTCCTTGGTGACAGAGCCTTCGCCTGGCGGAACGTTGGGTGGCGGTGTCCTCCAGCTAGGTTGGATTTGACACACACACACACACACACACACACACACACACACACACACACACACACACACACACACACACACACACACACACACACACACACACACACACACACACACACACACACACACACAGTTGAGCTGTTAAAACTTCCCAAACTTACACATTCAAATCTGAGGCATTCACATTCTCTTCACTAAAATTTTATATCAAGACTTCGATATATGTCCTCGATGACAGAGCCTTCGCCTGGCGTTAGTTCAGCTGTGACATGACACGAGGGAGTCCCCCATGAATCATTATCTGTGCGTGTGAGAGAGAGCGAGAGCGAGCAAAGCCTGTGCAAATGCAGCACTGATGTCTATTTTTTTTTATTCCTGATGCAGGCCAGTGGTCAAGTTGTTGTGAAAAATAAAGTCTATACTGTAGAATAATCCTGACGCAAGTTCACAGCGCACGTCCACTGAACGTAATCCACGCACGCTGTCCTAAACACAGCTACACTAAAAACAGCTACTTTATTCTCTAAATTAGAGCCCTTTACTGGTGAGGAACATACAGAAAATTAATGTGCTTATTCTACAGCCCTTATCGGACAAGGTGAAGTGTTAATTTACAACAAAAAAAAGATTTAACCAGCAATATGCTATTTAATCCGAAGCTCAACCCCCTTTGTGCAATGTCGTCTCTGGGAATTGAAGTTTCCTCACTTGTGACATTGGTGAGGAATAGTGAGCTGTCCACCACAGTCAGAGCAGGTAAGTCCAAGGGAGGTTAGGTGCGGTACGGGCGTCATGTCTCCTTTGGCGTCCGTCGTTCCACTCACTCCTCTTCAAGTCTATGCAGTCCTTTGTGACAGAGCCTTCGCCTGGCGGAACGTTGGGTGGCGGTGTCCTCCAGCTAGGTTGGATTTGACACACACACACACACACACACACACACACACACACACACACACACACACACACACACACACACACACACACACACACACAACACACACACACACACACACACACACACACACACACAGTTGAGCTGTCAAAACTTCCCAAACTTACACATTCAAACCTGAGGCATTCACATTCTCTTCACTAAAATTTTATATCAAGACTTCAATATATGTCCTCGATGACAGAGCCTTCGCCTGGCGTTAGTTCAGCTGTGACATGACACGAGGGAGTCCCCCATGAATTATTATCTGTGCGTGTGAGAGAGAGCGAGAGCGAGCAAAGCCTGTGCAAATGCAGCACTGATGTCTATTTTTTTTTATTCCTGATGCAGCCCAGTGGTCAAGTTGTTGTGAAAAATAAAGTCTATACTGTAGAATAATCCTGATGCAAGTTCACAGCGCACGTCCACTGAACATAATCCACGCACGCTGTCCTAAACACAGCTACACTAAAAACAGCTACTTTATTCTCTAAATTAGAGCCCTTTACTGGTGAGGAACATACAGAAAATTAATGTGCTTATTCTAAAGCCCTTATCGGACAAGGTGAAGTGTTAATTTACAAACAAAAAAGATTTAACCAGCAATATGCTATTTAATCCGAAGCTCAACCCCCTTTGTGCAATGTCGTCTCTGGGAATTGAAGTTTCCTCACTTGTGACATTGGTGAGGAATAGTGAGCTGTCCACCACAGTCAGAGCAGGTAAGTCCAAGGGAGGCTAGGTGCGGTACGGGCGTCATGTCTCCTTTGGCGTCCGTCGTTCCACTCACTCCTCTTCAAGTCTATGCAGTCCTTGGTGACAGAGCCTTCGCCTGGCGGAACGTTGGGTGGCGGTGTCCTCCAGCTAGGTTGGATTTGACACACACACACACACACACACACACACACACACACACACACAGTTGAGCTGTTAAAACTTCCCAAACTTACACATTCAAATCTGAGGCGTTCACATTCTCTTCACTAAAATTTTATATCAAGACTTCGATATATGTCCTCAATGACAGAGCCTTCGCCTGGCGTTAGTTCAGCTGTGACATGACACGAGGGAGTCCCCCATGAATCATTATCTGTGCGTGTGAGAGAGAGCGAGAGCGAGCAAAGCCTGTGCAAATGCAGCACTGATGTCTATTTTTTTTTATTCCTGATGCAGGCCAGTGGTCAAGTTGTTGTGAAAAATAAAGTCTATACTGTAGAATAATCCTGACGCAAGTTCACAGCGCACGTCCACTGAACGTAATCCACGCACGCTGTCCTAAACACAGCTACACTAAAAACAGCTACTTTATTCTCTAAATTAGAGCCCTTTACTGGTGAGGAACATACAGAAAATTAATGTGCTTATTCTAGAGCCCTTATCGGACAAGGTGAAGTGTTAATTTACAAAAAAAAAAGATTTAACCAGCAATATGCTATTTAATCCGAAGCTCAACCCCCTTTGTGCAATGTCGTCTCTGGGAATTGAAGTTTCCTCACTTGTGACATTGGTGAGGAATAGTGAGCTGTCCACCACAGTCAGAGCAGGTAAGTCCAAGGGAGGCTAGGTGCGGTACGGGCGTCATGTCTCCTTTGGCGTCCGTCGTTCCACTCACTCCTCTTCAAATCTATGCAGTCCTTGGTGACAGAGCCTTCGCCTGGCGGAACGTTGGGTGGCGGTGTCCTCCAGCTAGGTTGGATTTAACACACACACACACACACACACACACACACACACACACAGTTGAGCTGTCAAAACTTCCCAAACTTACACATTCAAACCTGAAGCATTCACATTCTCTTCACTAAAATTTTATATCAAGACTTCAATATATGTCCTCGATGACAGAGCCTTCGCCTGGCGTTAGTTCAGCTGTGACATGACACGAGGGAGTCCCCCATGAATTATTATCTGTGCGTGTGAGAGAGAGCGAGAGCGAGCAAAGCCTGTGCAAATGCAGCACTGATGTCTATTTTTTTTTATTCCTGATGCAGGCCAGTGGTCAAGTTGTTGTGAAAAATAAAGTCTATACTGTAGAATAATCCTGATGCAAGTTCACAGCGCACGTCCACTGAACATAATCCACGCACGCTGTCCTAAACACAGCTACACTAAAAACAGCTACTTTATTCTCTAAATTAGAGCCCTTTACTGGTGAGGAACATACAGAAAATTAATGTGCTTATTCTAGAGCCCTTATCGGACAAGGTGAAGTGTTAATTTACAAAAAAAAAAGATTTAACCAGCAATATGCTATTTAATCCGAAGCTCAACCCCCGTTGTGCAATGTCGTCTCTGGGAATTGAAGTTTCCTCACTTGTGACATTGGTGAGGAATAGTGAGCTGTCCACCACAGTCAGAGCAGGTAAGTCCAAGGGAGGCTAGGTGCGGTACGGGCGTCATGTCTCCTTTGGCGTCCGTCGTTCCACTCACTCCTCTTCAAATCTATGCAGTCCTTGGTGACAGAGCCTTCGCCTGGCGGAACGTTGGGTGGCGGTGTCCTCCAGCTAGGTTGGATTTAACACACACACACACACACACACACACACACACACACACACACACACACACACACACACACACACACAGTTGAGCTGTCAAAACTTCCCAAACTTACACATTCAAACCTGAAGCATTCACATTCTCTTCACTAAAATTTTATATCAAGACTTCAATATATGTCCTCGATGACAGAGCCTTCGCCTGGCGTTAGTTCAGCTGTGACATGACACGAGGGAGTCCCCCATGAATTATTATCTGTGCGTGTGAGAGAGAGCGAGAACGAGCAAAGCCTGTGCAAATGCAGCACTGATGTCTATTTTTTTTTATTCCTGATGCAGGCCAGTGGTCAAGTTGTTGTGAAAAATAAAGTCTATACTGTAGAATAATCCTGATGCAAGTTCACAGCGCACGTCCACTGAACATAATCCACGCACGCTGTCCTAAACACAGCTGCACTAAAAACAGCTACTTTATTCTCTAAATTAGAGCCCTTTACTGGTGAGGAACATACAGAAAATTAATGTGCTTATTCTACAGCCCTTATCGGACAAGGTGAAGTGTTAATTTACAAAAAAAAAAGATTTAACCAGCAATATGCTATTTAATCCGAAGCTCAACCCCCTTTGTGCAATGTCGTCTCTGGGAATTGAAGTTTCCTCACTTGTGACATTGGTGAGGAATAGTGAGCTGTCCACCACAGTCAGAGCAGGTAAGTCCAAGGGAGGCTAGGTGCGGTACGGGCGTCATGTCTCCTTTGGCGTCCGTCGTTCCACTCACTCCTCTTCAAGTCTATGCAGTCCTTGGTGACAGAGCCTTCGCCTGGCGGAACGTTGGGTGGCGGTGTCCTCCAGCTAGGTTGGATTTGACACACACACACACACACACACACACACACACACACACACAGTTGAGCTGTTAAAACTTCCCAAACTTACACATTCAAATCTGAGGCGTTCACATTCTCTTCACTAAAATTTTATATCAAGACTTCGATATATGTCCTCGATGACAGAGCCTTCGCCTGGCGTTAGTTCAGCTGTGACATGACACGAGGGAGTCCCCCATGAATCATTATCTGTGCGTGTGAGAGAGAGCGAGAGCGAGCAAAGCCTGTGCAAATGCAGCACTGATGTCTATTTTTTTTTATTCCTGATGCAGGCCAGTGGTCAAGTTGTTGTGAAAAATAAAGTCTATACTGTAGAATAATCCTGACGCAAGTTCACAGCGCACGTCCACTGAACGTAATCCACGCACGCTGTCCTAAACACAGCTACACTAAAAACAGCTACTTTATTCTCTAAATTAGAGCCCTTTACTGGTGAGGAACATACAGAAAATTAATGTGCTTATTCTACAGCCCTTATCGGACAAGGTGAAGTGTTAATTTACAAAAAAAAAAGATTTAACCTGCAGTTGGTGAGTGATTCAGTTTAAAGGGCCACATCAAACACATGTTGGAATGTGCACTCACTCCTACAAGCCCTCTTCATACAAACACCTTACTGAAAAGTACGACAATTTTATTAACACACAAACCTGGAATAAAACATGATAAAATAACTGGTATAATATAAATGTAAGCGAACATCATTCAAACTGTAAATATCAAACCTTTCCTTTGGACCGGGTGATGAAACTTTATTGCCGTAAACACATTGATTATAAGCAGAAAAAGGCCTAATATTCTATCAACTCCCCCTTTTGACCTCATTAAACATGAGGTCAATATAAAAAGAGTCTTCATAAGCATCAATGTTAAGTTCCTGAATAACAAGGCTTGAGCATTAACATGCAATCAAGGGCAATAAGCCCTGACAAACTGAATAAGGTAAGATAAGATAATCCTTTATTCATCTGCAAACTGATAATTTCACAATGGTGGGCTTCATTTTTCTACCACTCACATCCTGGGGTTGTGTAGTCCAGTCATCTGGTCTGGTAGTGGTGAAATCTACCTGCATTAAAGGAATTAATCATTTACGTCTGTTAAACACGTGTTGCCATTGAAGTCCAGGAATTTCAATGGTGTTGGAGAGGTGAAGATATTGAGATCTTGCAAGATCACTGCGCCTGTCTCTGAATCCTAAGAGAAAGATAGCACAAGAGAAAAGGAGAACAAAAACAGAAAAAATACAAAACTGTCCTGATCCATTCTTAAACATGTCAATAATAAATCATTAAACAAAAAGTGTATTAATTTATTATTATATACATATAGAAAGAGAAGCTACTAGTACAATTAGAGCCCCATAATAAAATCCATATTCAAGTCATGTGAGATCCAGGGGCGTCCCCCTCAAACCCACTGTCACTGAATATGAATATATTACAGGAATGATGAATGAAAATACTCACCAAAAAATGTGAAGTTTCATGTGGCTTAAAGTTAAAAACACAAAAAACATCTTGAGAGAAGTGATCAGACCAGCAGATCTTAGTGTGCTACCATCAGTCTTTCACACCATCTCCACAGGCCATTTAAATCTCAAATGACCCTCAGTCAGAGGCATAAAAAGAACTAAAGTATTCTTACAAATAAAAAAGGTACTATTTTTTATTAATATTTTACTAAAATACTCAAAATCAGTCTAAACATGCACTCAAATGAAAGTAAAAACTAGCTCATTGAAAATCTACTGTAAGTAAAAGTTACTTGTTACTGTCTCTTTTTTTGTTATTCATTGAAGGAAAATGTTTACAGAGATGTATCCTGCAAACATATTGTTTTGTACCCCATTTACAAAAACAAAATATAAATAGACATTAAATCTCTCAATCTCAAACTCTCTCACCCTCATCTGTCTCATCACTTCTTGAACTCTTTCTCATCACTTACTTAATTCCTTCTTTCTGCACTTTCACAAACATCCTTCTAACTGCATTGTCACGTTCCGGGTAGGAAACAGGAGAGGAGGACCCAAGTGCAGAATAACTAATAATTTATTTTAACAAAAAGGCAAAACAAAAACTTACTTAGAAAAAACCAAAATCCAAAAACCAAGACGGAGAAAACACAGGGAGCAGGGAGAAGCAGCAACCAAAGACCACGACATTCGAACGACAATGACAATGAACCGACAAGAAACTCAGGCAAACACAGAGACTAAATAGACAAGGGGTAATCAGACACAGGTGATACTAACGAGACAGGTGAGGAACATCAGGGTAATCACAAAGGCGGGAAACACAAGGAACAAAGAACACAAGACCAGAACACTGAGGACGGGCCTTTTTTCAAACCAACCCCTACACACTCCCCCTCCGTGACGGAGTGCACTCCGTCAGAAGTCACACTCTCAGCTGAATGAAGTCCCCTCCATCCAGGTGGAGGGTAGAAATACAGCAGCAGGCATTGGGACAAACTTCACTCTCTCAGGTGGAAACAGGAAGTGTGTGGAATTTATTATAATATCAAAGAACAGGTTGTCTTCGATGAAAGCGCAGACAAGGAGATTATAAATGAACATCACAGCTGCAAGACGTTTATTTTTTGGAAGCCGAAATTAAGTTTTACAAAGAAATCGAAAGTAAAACAATGATAAACAAATAACAGTGAGAAGTTGTCTGCAACATAATTTAATATCCTTAAGTTTTTGCAACAGTCCCTTTAAATATGAAACACAATCAAATAAACACGTCAACAGAAGGAAGTAAAGAAGAGGAGGCTTTTATTTGAACCTTTAAAACAATAAACATGTTGGAATGTGCACTCACTCCTACAAGCCCTCTTCACACAAACACCTTACTGAAAAGTATGACAATTTTACTAACACACACAAACCTGGAAAAAACCATGATAAAATAATGATAGTATAATATAAATGTAAGCGAACATCATTCAAACTGTAAATATCAAACCTTTCCTTTGGACCGGGTGATAAAACTTTATTGCAGTAAACATATTGATTATAAGCAGAAAAAGGCCTAATATTCTATCGCTGGGTTGGATTTAACGGTAGGTGCGGTACGGGCGTCATGTCTCCTTTGGCGTCCGTCGTTCCACTCACTCCTCTTCAAGTCTATGCAGTCCTCGATGACAGAGCCGTCGCCTGGCGGAGCGTTGGGTGGTGGTGTCCTCCAGCTGGGTTGGAATTAACACACACACACACACACTTTCAGGACTTCTCAGTACATGTGTCAAAGATGTGAAAAATGGGAGCCTGCCTTTTCCCAGGCCCTAGAGGCTGGAGAATTAAAGAGTGTCTTCCCCATGCTTCCAGGAACATCCCCATCTGTTGAGATTTTGGCTAGAGCTAAATGTGGTCTTTAAGTCTTACTGTATTGCATTTATGAATTTTGAAGTACATGTTAACGTGAATACAAACCTGGACAACTTTCTACCATTCTTTCTTTTTTAATTGCTGTAAATTTAAACAGAACAGACCACAGAAAATACAAATCTTGCCTCCTTCCCTCCACGGCATAAAGCAATGCAGTAGACAATGCTTATTTGAACTGAACCAGTTCAACCAGAATTTACATAGCTACCATTCAAGTGAATCATGTAATATTTCAAAAACCATATTCAACAATGTATGGGTAAGAACAACGCAATGCTGAAAACCCGGAAAATAATCTCTTTAAGTACTTTCTCTACTGCTTGTTAAAACCGAGAGCGAGAGTATGAACCTTCTTCTTAAACTTCACTTTCTTAAAGAAATTATGGCAGGTACTGTGAATGAAACCAGGAGAGTGGGGGGGTTGAAAAAAAACCTGATCATTAATCTGAACATTTGGCAGGACTGAGAAACTTAGCATAATCTTTTACAAAAAACATTGAATGAAAATTGAACAACAACAAATTTTGTTTGTCGTTTTTTTCAACAACAAAAATTTAACAAAATTGAACACCCAGTCTCTGTCTGCTACAGCTACCGGCTCTGCTTGGAGACAGGAGTCACAGTCCCTTTTACCTGATACTTTGCAACTTGTTATGAAATGCAACATGTGCTGCTCAACAGCCTTCACTTCGTCACCTGTCCACTTGCTTCTCACCTTCCCAGCTGTCATAATAAGAAACAAAAAAAAAAGGATCAATGGAACAATGGCTATGCTAATGAAAAAGAATGCAAGATAGGATAGAAAAGATTGTAGTTAATGTGAATACAAAACACTAAGCTTGCTTTCCATTGGAGCACTTTGAGGATGCTTGGTATGTACCCACCTGAAGTGCTGTGCTCGGCAGGGAATCTAAAAGGATGAAATAGAATACATATTATGCACATTCACATACTGCCATGCCTGAGGAGACTTAAATTTTAATTTCATCACATGTATTTGACTTCAAACATGTATTTTGGTGCATTTTATATTTCACCAATTCTTGGTTCAGTGTTGCCATTTTGGGATCTACTTCCCCTGAAATCCAATCATGTAAACTGATCAGCAGACGTTCAATGAACATGAGCAAAAGAGACTAAAAATAAAGAATTTAGTGAAATAAAAATCAGTTTGGTGCTTTAAAGGGAAGTTAGAGCTAACAAATGGTGCAGCCAATTTCTTTTTGCGACGCTATTCACAAACAAGTAATGCTAACATTGATAATGTGAACATTTCACACAAACTGATTGTTTAAACACAGTGAAAGGGCATTTTAGTTATGTACTGGAGCCAACTGAGACCTATACTTAATTCTAAATAGAATAAATGAATGTGTAATTACCTCTTGGAAGGATGAAGTGGACCTCTCACTCACTTCTTGGTCTGCAGAAGGTTGAGTCAGGATCTGAACACTTGGTGTCTGCAACAAAACAATACAGTGTCAGACATATTCTGTACCATAACTCCTGACTAATGAACAAATGATCATACTTTTTTCAGTGAAACATAATTCACAGGAGGATATAGGCTTATAATGCCAAACTCCATAGAAACGGCTAACACTGTTTAGCATCTGCTACCCAACAATATCAGGACATGTAATACACACACACTTCACAGTCGATGGGTCAGACGCTATGAGGACGCCACCTGAAACACACTCAAGTCTTTCACAGCCTAAAACAATATGAGGACATGACGATTGAACACATGTTCATGGTCCTGACTTCTAATTTCTTCTGTTGTTGTCAGAGAATCTCTAAACCCCACACTGATGTGAACTGATCTTGTAACTAAAAATTACTATCAATACTTTTATTTAATATATCTTTTTTTTTTTTTTTATCTCTGAATACTTAACAGATTGTTTACTGTATAGTCTATTAAGATTTACTCACCAGAGCTCGCCATGGCCACTGAGATTCTCCATAGTCATAGGATATTTCACTCTCTGCTTGGATTTCTTCAATAGCAAACAAGCAAAGGTTTACCCTGGACTGTCAACTTTTTCATTTTGCAGTGTGGGGACTTGTGGCCATCATTTACCAGCCAGCCCAGTGAATCATCTTCATGGGAGGCATCAATGCTAAAATTAAATAAGGAAACATATCTAACTTTTCTCCACTAAAACCATCATGTTGTAAAGACATTTCTGAACACCCAAATTTCATCAGCAATTTGTTGTGTTGAGCGATTATGTTGTCATGATGTCTAGTAACGTTCACAAAGTAAAACATCGGGAATGATACCTAACATACCTTTATAGTCATTGATCCACTGGACCTTTAAACACGGCTTGTCACCTCCAGAAAAATAAACTGAGCGGCCTCAGCCTCAGTACGAAGTCTGCAAAAAGCGTCATGTTGCATCACATGAAGAAAACTTCCAGGCAAAGAAAAACATATGTTTCTCGTCTCAGGGCAAAATGAACCATTCGACACTAATACCATGTTTCTAATGATACACAGCTTCATGGGTGAAGTATCCCTTTGAAATTAAATACTGCCAAAAAATCATTATACAACTGCACTCTACCTGTACTGAATAACTAGTATCATCTGTGTGTTTTAAATAGGAAAAGATCATCTAAATTCCAGAAATAATATCTTGTGCAAAACCCCCCCCCCAAAAAAACACTTTGACTGTCTCTGCAGTTGAAGATGTCAAATGTTGTTTGTTTGGGGAATCGTCCCTTTAACTCAGGTTTGAATTACTATGAACCAGGGGTCCAGACTAACTTTTCTCACCACCGTCCCGAAAAACAATTTGAACTGTCCCGAAGTGAATTTGAACCGTCCCAAAAACAACATTTTGCTTATCTTCTGTAATTGTTAGTAGCACAATAAAAACAACATTAGAATGTTAAGGAGATAAAAATAACATTATATATATATATATATATATAAAAAATGTAAATATAAATATATAAATAAATATAAATGTTTGATATAAAACTGAGGACACAGAAAGTATCAGAGAGATACAGGGGCAAAGTTAGTAACAATATGAACACACACTTCAGCTTATCGAACATATAATTTCAGTAATTTGAAACTATAACTGTTACAGTTATTTAAAAACAGAACAATATGTGCCCCAGAACTTCACAAAATGCCCTCAGTCTTTTTACGTAGGTCTTCGTGCCCTGAAGCCACTACTCCACCACTTGGTGACAGCTTTCACTGAGTCATAGTGTTGTGCAGGAGGACCATGAACAGAGATTTGCAATAGGCTGTTGAGCATCTCATTTGACAGGCAGGACGTCCAGTCTGACTTGATCCTCTTCATGCTAGAAAAGCCACGCTCACAGCAAGAAGAGCTCATGGGGAGGACAAGACCTATCTCTGCCACCACCTGCATGTGCTGGAACTGGCCTTCCTTTCCTATGGCACCCTGTGTCAGACGCTGCCACAGCACCTGGGAATTGAGGTGCCTGTAAAAACGGGCAACGAGAATCTTGAGGTCAAGCCACTCTCGCCTAGCTGCCTCCATTGACTCAAAGTCCTCACATGCCACAAGTAGTGGATGGAAATGTTCCATAAAAACATTCAGTTCAGCAGTGCCAAATGTTGCCAGATCAGTGGTGTTTTCTGGCCAGTTGGACAGGTCAAAGAGGGTGGAGGTTGCCTTCAAAACACCAGTCTCCAGACTCTTGAACGTCTCTGACACAAACTCACAGAAGTTGTTGGTGAGGCTAAGCTTGAGGGTGTTGAAGGTGTCATATGCAGTGTTGCTTCTGCAAATCTGGACACCCTGCCAGGTACTTCCAGCTCCAGCCTCCTCCATGAACTTGTATAGCCTTGGACCTGGGTTAGTCTGCAGTTAAAAAAGAAGAATTGTATAGAACTTGTAACTAATAGTAACTGTAATCTCACTAAAAAACACACAACTTCAATTATGTTGAGCTGTGATGATATTTAATGAAATTGGGCAATTACAACATGTGCATGTGTGTGTCAATGGCAAATAAGACATTAAGCAATGTTGTGGATTTTTTTCCATTACCAAAGAGTGAAAATAAAGAGTGAGAAGATCTATTCAAAAAAGAACCCAAGAAAATCTCTTGTCTCAGTGAACAGTTATTCGAAGGCAAGATAAGCGTTTGAAGACCCCTCTCTCACACGGTGAGGAGAGAAAGAGGCCCCGAGAAAAGGCAAACATGAACAGTTATACATTTCCATCACATTACACAGATCACTCCCCCATCACGCCACATAGAGCCACTGCCCACCTGGCAGGGCACAATCTATCCCCTAGTGTGAGAAAAGAGACTACATGACTATTTACCATCTCCCAAGGCCGAGAAGGAGATGGAGTCCAGTGAGAAAGAGCCTGGGTGACTCTTCCCACATGTACAGAGTGTGAGAAACAGAATAAAGGGAACAAAATGATGGGAAACAAAACACCCAATATGCTGTGCATGTAGTGTTCTAAGACATTTCAGATACATTTTATATGACAGATTCTATGAGACCTTCGTAGTACAAATGGAGTAAAATTTTCCATAACAGCAGTTAATGCCAAACTAAAACATAAAAACACAAAATTCACCTGCATGGCCACAAGAGCCAGAGATGTTGTCTGCAGTCCATCTGTGACCATCTGCAAGGTGAGGCCTTCTTGCTGGAACAACAGGCTGAGGTGTTTTAGCTCATGCAAGACATCAAGCATGAGGTGGATGAATAGCAGCATACTGAACTGCTTCAGGGACTGCTGCACAAGCTTTGCCCTCTCCTTCATGGCTGCACTTGCTTCCCTGTCATTAGGGTCACTTGCATGGTTCTCAAAGTGTACCAAAATGGGCCTGTAGTTCCTCATCAAGGCCTCCAATGCATGGGACATGTGTGGTAGCCAGCGAGAACCTTCAATGTTGCCTGGCCTCACAATCGATATCTCCATCGCCTTGGCAATCTCCTGAAGCTCCCGTGAGGCCTTTGCAGAGCAGGTATAGTGTTTGTGGATGGCATGTATAGCATTTGTCTTATTTCTTTCAGCTGAGGAATTTCTTTAACACAGTCTAGAGCAGCTAGCTCTAGGCGATGAGCTACACACCAAATTGGGACGAGGGACGGGCACAAACGCTGGAGTCTGACAGTCACTCCGTTATTGACACCCAGCATAACAGCAGCACCATCACACCCAAAGCCAACCAGACGTTTTTTCAGGTCCTCCTCTCCCACCCCAACCTTCAACAGCCCTGGCAGAATGGCATCCAAAATGCCCTGGCTATGAGCGTGGTCCAGGGCAGTTAACTGGATGAGCTTGTTCACTGGTTTGCCATTCTCGAGGTAGGTGCAATAGATTAGTTCCTGGTCTTTCACAGATCGGTCAACTGAAGAGTCAGACATGATTGAAAAGAACTTGGCTGATCGCAACTTTTCTTGAAGTCCTCAATGAAGCACAAACCAATGGCTTCGATAAACATGCGGCATGCCTGGTCATTGCTATAAGTTGAGCCGAGATCTAGACCGTTTGTTTGATGCAGATTCACCAGCTTCGGAAACATGGTGAAGGCAGCTTCTTCTTTGGCAACAAAGTAGGCAATGTTGAAGAGTTTTATCATCTTTTCTTTTATTGCTACATCCATTCTGTCTAAAGCTGACACTAGTGCTCCTCTTTCTGGGTTTAGTCTAACTTTTAGGGCATCTTTGTCACGAGTAGCAGGCAGAATACAGGGAGGAGGACCCAAGTGCAGAATACACTTAATTTATTTTAACAAAAAGGCAAAAACCAAGACTTACTTAAATAACAAAAATCCAAAAATCCACGAGGAAAAAACACAGGGAGCAGGGACAAGAACCACAGACCAAAACCAGAACCAACATAAGCCAAGACACCGACAAGGACAATACAATGAACCGACAAGAAACTGAGGCAAACACAGACACTAAATAGACAAGGGGTAATCAGACGCAGGTGAGACTAACGAGACAGGTGAGGAACATCAGGGTAATCAGGAAGGCGGGAAACACAAGGAACAAAAGGACACAAGACCAGAACACTGAAGACAAGTACAAAGTACAACTTGACACCGACACCACCAAAACCAGATATACAAAATAAAACAGGAAACACTAAAGACTAGACTTAAAACACAAGACAGGAAATAAACTAACAGGCAACATAGAAGAACACAAGAATACAGGAAAACACACTAGGAACATAGATACACAGAACACAAGGGAAATAATGAAAACTAAAACAGGATTAAATGCAGAACAAAACCCAAACCATGACAATCTTCAGCTGACTTGTGTAAAGTTGTGGCTGCATGCTCTTTGATGCTCCTGATTCTGACCTTCTCTCCTGTCACCCCGTGGAACAGGCTGTTCCCCATGGCCTGAGCTGGACAGCTCCTGCATGTTTTGCAGTACATTAGTTGTGCAGTTTCATCATATTCAATAAATGAATAGCTCTTTTTCCAGTCAGGGAGAAATTTTCTTTTTCGTTTGGCTTCATAGCCAGAGCTGCTTTGTTTCTGAGGAGAAGTGGAAAATACACATTTGGTCAAAACGTTGCATACGTGGAAAGATTTTACAACAATCTTTATTATTCACATATATAAACCCCGTAGAAAATACAAATTCACACTAAAAGATGAGGATTCATTTTAAAATAATCCATTTTAACTGCTTTAAGTTTTATTTTGTAATAGACTGTCAGGTCCAAAACTGACACTCCGCAGCTTTCTCTTAAGTTAGTCTAGTTTGCGCTGCATCTGTAAAATAGATTCTGAGAACAAACAGACAGACATCAGAATTCAGGTTAAAATACTTTTCTAGAGTCAGCTCTCGTCTTTGGCTTGTTTGTCATATCTATCACTTCCTTCTGTTTTCTTTTTTTCCCTTTCTCTTCGTCGGTTGTGACATAAGGAGGAGGGGACGGCGCAGATGCACTTGAGTGTATGTCACTGACTGAGGGATAAATATTTTTCACCGGAGGGGGATCTGGCCTCAGGTCTCTATTATCTGGTTCCTGATTGTCTTCCTCTGATAACGAGGACGATGAAGACGGGGCTGGCCTCCTTCTCCTACTTACTGGTACTTCATCTCTGTCTTTCTTTTTCTTTGCGAAATAAAGCAGCTTCTCTTCCTTTTGTATCTCTTTCTTTTGCTGATCTTCCTTTTTCTTTGCCTCTCTGTCTCTTTCCCGTTTCTGTCTACAGCCTTCCTCTCTCTCCTTGGCCTTCTGCAGCCACACTTTAGACTCTCCCCAGCCATTCTTACGTAACTGTTTTTCCGCTTCTCCCTTTTCTTTAATCTTTGTCTGCAATGCAAGGACGTGTTCACTTACTAGTCTTCCTGAGAAACCAAACTTGGTTACCCAGCGCTTCAGACACCTATTAGCCTCTGGCTTGTCTACTTTAAACACCTTGTAATCCTTGTTATGTAACTTTCCTTTCCACTGTTCTTCTCCTGTACCTCCTATACCACAATTATTCCCCATTTTGCGGGTAAAACTCTAACTCACCTACTTCTAGTCGAACCTGAAACTCTCCTAATGCCTCCACGGGTATTGGGACGAACACACTTCTAATTGTTTCCGGTAGGATTTCACAATATCTTACTCCGTCTTTATATTTTAATATGATTTAAAATCATAGATTTTCCATATAATTCTGTATATCTTTGGCAACCCTTTTTAGTTGTGTGTTTTGGAATAGTGCGTGACACCTAGGGTATCCTATCCTACTTTTCACTCTTCATTGGCACAGTGATAATCGAGTGTCGGTATTTCTCATTTCAACCTCGGCGGAGGTGGAAAAATCTTGCTTATTGCATCCAAACACTAGTCACTGTATTTCGCTCAATGATTTGGTATGAAGAATTGGTCCTAGTGGACGCCTTATTCTTCCATTCGTTTCTCACATTCACTTGATCATTCTCTTAATACATGCCAGACCTTTATTCAGTCACACAGACAGAATTCTATTTTAGTGTTACGCAGGGTCTAGAATTTCCGCACACTTTAAGTTTCACTTCCTCTTTTAGTTTAGTTTTACACTCTAACTAAACTATGGTCCTTCCAGGCAGCATTTTCAGAGAAATGATCCACAATCACACTTTCATTTTATGTTTCTAAATTATTTCTCCTGTAATTTAGACCATATTACCTGTTGGATGTCTGTTGTCTGAACTCTGGGATGCCGTCAACCTCGGGGTCCCGAAGGAAGAAAACTGAGTGACTCCTTTCAAAAGGTCTAGTCTGCCGTGGCCACGGGCTTTTTAGTCAGGTCAGTCCGTCCTCCGGAACCCTTCAGGTGTCTTGGCATCCCGGACGAGCCCCCAAAAATGTCAGGTCCAAAACTGACACTCCGCAGCTTTCTCTTAAGTTAGTCTAGTTTGCGCTGCATCTGTAAAATAGATTCTGAGAACAAACAGACAGACATCAGAAATCAGGTTAAAATACTTGCAGGGGGGGGCGCCGATAGCGCAGCGGCAGCGTGCGCGCGCGCGTACCATGTTGCGAGGCCCTGCTCCCCGCGCGGGCGGCCCGGGTTCGCGTCCGGCCTGTGGCCTCTTTCCCGCATGTCACTGACTTTTTATGCGCCATGAATCTGTGCGAGCTCCGTGGACAGAGTAATTTGAGCGCTGCTCTGCGGCTAAACCACAGGACCTCTGTATGATCGACCCGATCATACAGAGGCCTGTGCAACTGAGCAAATAAGACAAAACAAATACCTCTCCTTCAATCTCTTGAAATCTAAATTCTGTATAAACTCTCTCTTTTTGTTATGATCAGTTTCATACTCTATCATACTCTACTCGAATGACTATTAAAAAAACAAAAGAAATGTGTCCTTACCTCAGAGTCGGGGTTTGTAACATTAGACAATGATGCAGCAGCGGAAGTGCCCTCGATTGGCGTAACCTTTAACCAACGTAACATACTTGTGGTGGTCCTGTCAGCAAGCCGTTTTTTAATGAGGGGATATAGGGACCGGCAAGCGGCGGGAAAACTTTAGTTTATATTGGGTCTCGTGCACAGTAACCAAAATATACATATTGTAGCGCAAGGAGATGCGCTGACTTGTAGTCAGCTGGTGGTGTAGTATCTCATTTACTTAGCGGAGGTTTTGACAAATGCCCGTCCCGACGGTGTCCCGGGGGAGATTTCAGTTCATCCCAAACACGTTTTTTATCGTCCCCGGGACGACGGGACGCCACTAGTCTCGAGCCCTGCTATGAAAATTTACTTTTAGCAACAACTTCTACTATCGGTTGTTGAAGATTAAACAAAAGTAATTAATTAAGGTTATCATTCATGATGCATCTCTTACAGTTTGTTTGAGTCCACTGCGAGTTTGAATTCCGTTTAGATAATTAGCTAATTAGCCAACTGTACCTCATGAGGTGGGTGTCTGGCATCAACGTCGAAGGATTAAATGTCTCCTGAGGGCTGAAGGTACCAGGTGCGCCGTTCACCAAATGTGCGCCATATTTTTTTTCAATGGCGAAAATTCGCGTTTCACAGGTTAGCTATTTGAACAAACTCCTCCAAAAGCAATTATCCGATTGACACAATGAGAATGTCAGTGTGTTCTCGACATGTTGAAGATCTCTCGTTGTGCTCTGCACGTTATTTCCTCAAAAGGCGTGGTCATACGGATGCGTTGTTCATCACAAACAGGAAGTAGTTTGTTACGGGCTTTAATATAGTCATACATTCATCAAACATCACACACATGATCCCAGTGGAAAAATAAAACTAGACATGTTGGCATAAAAAGTGGGCGTGGCTAAATGACTCAGTGGCGCCCCCTTGAAATTTTCAACCTGTGAACCGCGAATTTCAGCCATTCAAAAAAAATATGGCGGACTTCCTGTTGGGTTCTGACCATGGGTGTAAGAGGATTTTATGTAGCTCCTGACATGCCCAATGAGCATAAAACATTTCATGCATGTAGGACAAAGAAAGCTCTATGGGGAGGCCTTTTTGAAAATTTCAAGGGGGCGCCACTGAGTCATGTAGCCACGCCCACTTATCATACCAACATGTCTAGTTTTATTTTTCCACTGGGATCATGTGTGTGATGTCTGGTGAGTCTACGCCTATATTAAGGTCCAAAACAAACTACTTCCTGTTTGTGATGAACAACGCGTCCGTATGACCACGCCCTTTGAGGAAATAACGTGCGGAGCACAACGACAGATCTTCAACATGTCGAGAACACACTGACATTCTCATTGTGTCAATTGGCTAATTGCTTTTGGAGGAGTTCGTTCAAATAGCTAACCTTTGAAACGCGAATTTTCGCCATTGAAAAAAAATATGGCGGACTTCCTGTTTAGTATTGACTATGGGTGTATGAGGATTTATTGTAGGTCCTGACATTATTAACATACAAAAAAATTGTCATGCATGTCAGAGAATAAAACCTCTATGGGGAGGTCTTTCAGAAAGGTAAAATAGGGGTGTGCCGAGACATCAATGTTTGATGGTACGCCATGGCCACGCCCTTAAACGAAATAACGTGCGGAGCACAACGAGAGATCTTGAACATGTCTAGAATACACTGACACTGAGTTGACGATGATCGGATAAACGCTGTTGTAGGAGTTCGTTCAAATAGCTAACCTGTGAAACATGAATTTCGGCCAATTCTATTGCATTCAAAAAAATATAGTGGACTTCCTGTTTGGTTATGACTATAGGTGTAAGAGGATTTTATGTAGCTTCTGACATGCCCAATGAGCATTAAAAAATTTGTGTATGTAGGACAAAAAAACCTCTATGGGGAGGCCTTTTTGAAAATTTCAAGGGGGCGCCACTGAGTCATATAGCCACGCCCACTTTTTATACCAACTTGTGTACTTTTATTTTTCCACTGGGATCATTTGTGTGATGTTTGATGAATGTATGACTATATTAAGGCCCGTAACAAACTACTTCCTGTTTGTGACGAACAACGCGTCCGTATGACCACGCCCTTTGAGGAAATAACGTGCAGAGCACAACGAGAGATCTTCAACATGTCGAGAACAAACTGAAATTCTCATTGTGTCAATCGGATAATTGCTTTTGGAGGAGTTCGTTCAAATAGCTAACCTGTAAAACGCGAATTTTCGCCATTGAAAAAAAATATGGCGGACTTCCTGTTTGGTTTTGACTATGGGCGTAAGAGGATTTTATGTGAGATCTCGCATGCTTAATGTGCCTAAGAATGGTCATGCACGTACGATGAAAAAACCTCAATGGGGAGGCCCTTTTGAAAATTTGAAGGTGGCGCCACTGAGTCATTTAGCGAATTTTTGTTACGAAATGACGAGAATATCAAATTTTTCGCCAGACCCGATGACATTGGAGATTTTGATGAGTTTTCATTCACGTTCAAGCCGTCAAAAGTGGCTCCGAAGTGGCGGAAGGAAAAAAAAAAAAATAATCGTAAGGAAAACAATAGGGTCCTTCGCACTGGTCAGTGCTTCGGTCCCTAATTAAAACCGCAAGCGGTGATGAAGGGACCGAAGTTCCCCGCGCATGTCGGCGCGTGTCGCGACCACGAGAGTGCGACCGCGGGAGTGCAGCCGCGACAAGTGGCCAAGCAGTAGGCCTTACAATCATCGAAGGTTAAAATATTGGAGTGAGCCGAGACATCAAAGTTTGATGGTACGCCGCGGCCATGCCCTTAAACGAAATAACGTGCGGAGCACAACGAGAGATCTTCAACATGTCTAGAATACACTGACACTGAGTTTACGATGATCGGATAAACGCTGTTGTAAGAGTTCGTTCAAATAGGTAACCTGTGAAACGCGAATTTCGGCCATTTTTGTTGCATTCAAAAAAATATGGCGGACTTCCTGTTTTGTTATGTCTATGGGTGTAAGAGGATTTTATGTAGCTCCTGACATGCCCAATGAGCAGAAAAAAATGTGTGTATGTAGGACAAAAAAACCTCAATGGGGAGGCCATTTTAAAAATTTCAAGGGGGCGCCACTCAGCCATTTAGCCACGCCCACTTTTTATGCCAACATGTCTAGTTTTATTTTTCCACTGGGACCATATGTGTGATGTTTGATGAATGTATGACTATATTAAGGCCCGTTACAAACTACTTCCTGTTTGTGACGAACAACGCGTCCGTATGACCACGCCCTTTGAGGAAATAACGTGCAGAGCACAACAAAAGATCGTCAACATGTCTAGAACACACTAAGATTGAGTTTGCGATTATCGAATAAACGCTTTTGGAGGAGTTCATTCAGATAGCTAACCTGTAAACCGCAAATTTCAGCCATTCAAAAAAAATATGGCGGACTTCCAGTTGGGTTTTGACCATGGGTGTAAGAGGATTTTATGTAGCTTCTGACATGCCCAATGAGCATAAAAAATCCCATGCATGTAGGACAAAGAAACCTCAATGGGGAGGCCATTTTTAAGATTTCATGGGGGCGCCACTGAGTCATTTAGCCACGCCCACTTATCATAACAACATGACAAGTTTAATCTTTCTACAGGGATCATGTGTCTGATTTTCGGTGACTCTACACCTATATTAAGACCCATAACAAACTACTTCCTGTTTCTGACGAACAACGCGTCCGTATGACCACGACCTTTGAGGAAATAACGTGCAGAGCACAACGAGAGATCTTCAACATGTCGAGAACACACAGACCTTGACGTTGTGTCAATCAGATATAGGCTTTTGTAGGAGTTCGTTCAAATAGGTAACCTGTGCAACTCGAATTTTCGCCATTAAAAAAAAGTATGGCGGACTTCCGGTTTAGTTTTGACTATGTGTGCAAGAGGATTTATTGTAGTTCCTGACATTATTAACATATAAAAAAATTGTCATGCATGTCAGACAAGAAAACCTCTATGTGGAAGTCTTTCAGAAAGGTAAAATAGGGGTGAGCCGAGACATCAATGTTTGATGGTACGCCATGGCCACGCCCTTAAACGAAATAACGTGCGGAGCACAACGAGAGATCTTCAACATGTCTAGAATGCACTGAAACTGAGTTTGCGATGATTGGATAAACGCTGTTGTAGGAGTTCGTTCAAATAGCTAACCTGTGAAACGTGAATTTCGGCCATTTTTGTTGCATTCAAAAAAATATGGCGGACTTCCTGTTTGGTTATGACTATAGGTGTAAGAGGATTTTATGTAGGTCCTGACATGCCCAATGAGCATAAAAAAATTAGTGTATGTAGGACAAAAAAACCTCAATGGGGAGGCCTTTTTGAAAATGTCAAGGGGGCGCCACTGAGTAAATTAGCCACGCCCACTTTTTATGCCAACATGTCTAGTTTTATTTTTCCACTGGGATCATGTGTATGATGTTTGATGAATGTATGACTATATTGAGGCCCGTAACAAACTACTTCCTGTTTGTGACGAACAACGCGTCCGTATGACCACGCCCTTTGAGGAAATAACGTGCAGAGCACAACGGGAGATCTTCAACATGTCGAGAACACACTGACATTCTCATTGTGTCAATGGGATAAACGCTTTTGGAGGAGTTCGTTCAAATAGCTAACCTGTGAAACGCGAATTTTCGCCATTGAAAGAAAATATGGCGGACTTCCTGTTTGGTTTTGACTATGGGTGTAAGAGGATTTTATGTGAGATCTCGCATGCTTAATGTGCCTAAAAATTGTTGTGCACGTACGATGAAAAAACCTCAATAGGGAGGCCTATTTGAAAATTTGAAGGGGGCGCCACTGAGTCATTTTGCGAATTGTTTTTATGAAATGGCGAAAATATCAAATTTTTCGCCAGACCCGATGACATTGGAGATTTTGATGAGTTTTCATTCACGTTCAAGCCGTCAAAAGTGGCTCCGAAGTGGCGGAAGGAAAAAAATAATAATAATAATCGTAAGGAAAATTAAAACCGCAAGCGGTGATGAAGGGACCGAAGCACCCCGCGCATGTCGGCGCGTGTTGCGACCGCGAGAGTGCAGCCGCGGGATTGCAGCCGCGACACGTGGCCGAGCAGTAGGCCTTACAGTCATCGAAGGTTAAAAAACTGGAGTGCGCGGAGACATCAAAGTTTGATGGTACGCCGTGGCCACGCCCTTTGACTAAAATAACATGCGGAGCATAACGAGAGATCTTCAACATGTCTAGAACACACTAAGATTGAGTTTACGATGATCGGATAAACGCTTTTGGAGGAGTTCGTTCAGATAGCTAACCTGTGAACCGCGAATTTCAGCCATTCAAAAAAAATATGGCGGACTTCCTGTTGGGTTTTGACCATGGGTGTAAGAGGATTTTATGTAGCTTCTGACATGCCCAATGAGCATAAAAAATCCCATGCATGCAGGACAAAGAAACCTCTATGGGGAGGCCAGTTTTAAAAAATCATGGGGGCGCCACTGAGTCATTTAGCCACGCCCACTTATTAAAACAACATGACAAGTTACATTTTTCTGCTGCGATCATGCGTGTTATGTTTGATGACTCTACGCCTATGTTAAGTACTATAACAAACTAATTCCTGTTTGTGACGAACAACGCGTACGTACGACCACGCCCTTTAACGAAATAACGTGCAGAGCACAAGGAGAGATCTTCAACATGTCCAGAACACACTGACATTCTTATTGTGTCAATGGGATAAACGCTTTTGGAGGAGTTCGTTCAAATAGGTAACCTGTGAAACGTGAATTTCAGCCATTCAAAAAAAAAATATGGCGGACTTCCTGTTTAGTATTGACTATGGGTGTAAGAGGATTTTTTGTAGGTCCTGACATTATGAATGTCTAAAAAAAATGTCATGCATGTAAAAGAAAAAAAACCTCTATAAGGAGGCCTTTCAGAAAGGTAAAATAGGGGTGCAACGAGACATCAATGTTTGATGGTACACCATGGCCACGCCCTTAAACAAAATAACGTGCAGAGCACAACGAGAGATCTTCAACATGTCTAGAATACACTGACACTGAGTTTACGATAATTGGATAAACGCTTTTGGAGGAGTTCGTTCAAATAGCTAACCTGTGAAAAAGGAATTTCAGCCATTTTTGTTGCATTCAAAAAAATATGGCGGACTTCCTGTTTGGTTATGACTATGGGTGTAAGAGGATTTTATGTAGCTCCTGACATGCCCAATGAGCATAAAAAAAATTGTGTATGTAGGACAAAAAAACCTCAATGGGGAGGCCTTTTTGAAAATTTCAAGGGGGCGCCACAGAGTCATTTAGCCACGCCCACTTTTTATGCCAGGATTGTCTAGTTTTATTTTTCCACTGGGATCATGTGTGTGATGTTTGATGAATGTATGACTATATTAAGGCTCGTAACAAACTACTTCCTGTTTGTGACGAACAACGCGTCCGTATGACCACGCCCTTTGAGGAAATAACGTGCAGAGCACAACGAGAGATCTTCAACATGTCGAGAACACACTGACATTGTCATTGTGTCAATCGGATAATTGCATTTGGAGGAGTTCGTTCAAATAGCTAACCTGTGAAACGCAAATTTTCGCCATTAAAAAAATATATGGCGGACTTCCTGTTTGGTTTTGACTATGGGTGTGAGAGGATTTTATGTGAGATCTCGCATGCTGAATGTGGCTAAAAATTTTCGTGCACGTACGAAGAAAAAACGTCAATGGGGAGGCCCTTTTGAAAATTTGAAGGGGGCGCCACTGAGTCATTTTGCGAATCTTTTTTACGAAATGACAAAAATATCAAATTTTTCACCAGACCCGATGACGTTGGAGATTTTGATGAGTTTTCATTCACGTTCAAGCCTTCAAAAGTGGCTCCAAAGAGGCGGAACAAAAAAAAATTAAAACCGCAAGCGGTGATGAAGGGACCGAAGCACCCCGCGCATGTCGGCGCGTGTCGCGACCGCGAGAGTGTGACCACGGGAGTGCAGCCGCGACACGAGGCCAAGCAGCAGGCCTTACAGTCATCGAAGGTTAAAAAAATAGGTTGTGCCGAGACATCAAAGTTTGATGGTACGCCGTGGCCACGCCCCTTGACGAAATAAAGTGCGGAGCACAACGAGAGATCTTCAACATGTCTAGAACACACTGACACTGAATTCACGATGATCGGATAAACGCTTTTGGAGGAGTTCGTTCAGATAGCTAACCTGTGAACCGTGAATTTCAGCCATTCAAAAAAATATGGCGGACTTCCTGTTGGGTTTTGACCATGGGTGTAAGAGGATTTTATGTAGCTCCTGACATGCCTAATGAGCATAAAAAATTTCATGCATGTAGGACAAAGAAACCTCTGTGGGGAGGCCATTTTTAAAATTTCATGGGGGCGCCACTGAGTCATTTAGCCACGCCCACTTATTAAAACAACATGACAAGTTTATTTTTTCTGCTGGGATCATGTGTATGATGTTTGATGACTCTACGCCTATATTAAGCACTATAACAAACTACTTCCTGTTTGTGAGGAAAAACGCGTACGTACAACCACGCCCTTTAACGAAATAACGTGCAGAGCACAACGAGAGATCTTCAACATGTCAAGATCACACAGACACTGACTTTTTGTCAATCGGATATAGGCTTTTATAGGAGTTCGTTCAAATAGGTAACCTTTAAAATGCGAATTTCCGCCATTAAAAAAAATATGGCGGACTTCCTGTTTAGTTTTGACTATGTGTGCAAGAGGATTTATTGTAGTTCCTGACACTATTAACATACGAAAAAATTGTCATGCATGTCAGAAAAAAAACCTCTATGGGGAGGCCTTTCAGAAAGGAAAAATAGGGGTGAGCCGAGACATCAATGTTTGATGGTACGCCATGGCCACGCCCTTAAACGAAATAACGTGCGGAGCACAACGAGAGATCTTCAACATGTCTGGAATACACTGACATTGAGTTTACGATGATCAGATAAATGCTGTTGTAGGAGTTCGTTCAAATAGGTAACCTGTGAAACGTGAATTTCAGCCATTTTTGTTGCATTCAAAAAAATATGGCAGACTTCCTGATTGGTTATGACTATAGGTGTAAGAGGATTTTATGTAGGACCGGACATGTCCAATGAGCATAAAAAAATTCATGGGGGTAGGGCTTTTTGAAAATTTCAAGGGGGCGCCACTGAGTCATTTAGCCACGCCCACTTTTTATACCAACATGTCTAAGTTTTATTATTCCACTGGGATCATGTGTGTGATGTTTGATGAATGTATGACTATATTAAGGCCCGTAACAAACTACTTCCTGTTTGTGACGAACAACGCGTCCGTATGACCACGCCCTTTGACGAAATAATGTGCGGAGCACAACGAGAGATCTTCAACATGTCAAGAACAAGCAGATACTTAATTTGCGTCCATCAGATAAACACTTTTGGAGGAGTTCGTTCAAATAGCTAACCTGTGAAACGCAAGTTCTCGCCATTGTAAAAAAATATGGCGGACTTCCTGTTTGTTTTTGACTATGCGCGTAAGAGGATTTTATGTGAGATCTCACATGCTTATTGTGTATAAAAATTTTCATGCACGTACGACGAAAAAACGTCAATGGGGAGGCCCTTTTGAAAATTTGAAGGGGGCGCCACTGAGTCATCTTGCGAAACATTTTTACGAAATTACGAGAATATCAAATTTTTCGCCAGACCCGATGATGTTGGCGATTTTGATGAGTTTTCATTCACGTTCAAGCCGTCAAAAATGGCTCCAAAGAGGCGGAAGGAAAAAGAAAAGAAAAATTAAAACCGCAAGCGGTGATGAAGGGACCGAAGCAACCCGCGCATGTCGGCGCGTGTCGCGACCGCGAGAGTGCGACCGTGGGAGTGCAGCCGCGACACGAGGCCAAGCAGCAGTCCTTACAGTCATCGAAGATGAAAAAATTGGAGTGCGCCGAGACATCAAAGTTTGATGGTACGCCGTTGCCACGCCCTTTGACGAAAAAACGTGCGGAGCACAACGAGAGACCTTCAACATGTCTAGAATACACTGACACTGAGTTTGCGATGATCAGATAAACGCTTTTGGAGGAGTTCGTTCAAATAGCTAATCTGTGAAAAAGGAATTTCAGCCATTTTTCTTGCATTAAAAAAAATATGGCGGACTTCCTGTTTGGTTATGACCATGGGTGTAAGAGGATTTTATGTAGCTCCTGACATGCCAAATTAGTATAAAAAAGTTCATGCATGTAGGCCAAAAAACCCTCAATGGGGAGGCCTTTTTAACTCTTTCCCCGCCAGAGAATTCTAGAATGTTTGCCAGCCAGCGCCAGCCTTTTTCACCATTTTCACCAATCTTTCAAGACTCACAGAATATTTTGTTCTTTGAATATGTAAATATTGAATACATCAAAAGAAAGATCAGAGCCTCTGCTTTCATATACAAAAAACTATTTTATTCAAACTTCATTCAATCTTTTTTTATCAGCACTTGAAAATCGGCCATTTTCACAAAAAAACCACATTCCGGACAAAAAGCTGAGAAAACAGCACTTTTGTAAAACACACTTATTTTCAAGAAAAAAAGTGATTTTGAGTTTACATTTGGATTCTTTTTACTTTCATTTGACAACTACAGTTATATTTTAAAATAAATAACTAAAATAAATAAAAATGATTACATAAAATTATTAATTTTCTTTGAATAGTGTAGCACTACAACATTTACAAACTATATTATACATTTTTCTTCTCTTATACACTCAGAAATACTTTGTTTTTACAAACACTTAAATATCATTATTATTTTCAATAATAAAACATTAGTTGAACAAAAACCTGATCAAGAAGAGAGACAATTGTGTCTCCCAGGGAAGTGCCTTCTCCGCAATAGGGTTTCATGTTGTAACAGTAGCCTGTGTCAGAATCGCAAAGGATGTAGGATTTGAACCCATATTTGACAGGTTTTTGGGGATTGTACACCCTGAACGCTAGCCGTCCACACCACAGAAGCATACTCTCATCAATGCAAATGTTGGTGTTAGGTTGATACATTTGACTGAATTTAGATATAAGGTAATATAAGACAGGGCGGACTTTGTACAACCTGTCAGTGCTATTTGCTGGCCTTGATTCATAATCATTGGAGTGTAGAAATCTCCATATGATTTCAAACCGGTTGTGGGACATGACCTTGTTGAAGTGGGGGTGACCAAAATGTCATCTGTAGACCAGTACATTTCAAGGTCAGGCTTACGAATGATATGATCAAGAGCAGCAGCATCATTTAGAGGTCCAGGATTCTCAGTGAAAAGGAAAGTCTTTTGGCTGCCAGTTCATTTCTTTCCACATCAGATTACCTGGACCAGGACCTGCACCTGGCTGGTTTACAGACCCTCTTGCTTGGTCACCAGGTACTTGACCTCCACCACACCCATAAGATCCACAGGTCCGACCTCTGCCTCTTTGCTGTGATCGACCTGTAAATAATTAGAAAGACAATTTTTTTATTCAACAGTGTGATGTGCACAAAGAGAGAAACGTTATTTTTCGGCCTCTTCATATCACATCTTACCTTTTTCACCTTGAGTAGTTCTGTATAAAGGACACCTGGGCCTTGAATCCTTGGACTCTGTGTGTAAAATGACAGTAAAATGTCAAACAAATATTCATTTGGTAAATAGTTTGTGTACAAAATGAAAGCTAAATTATTTCTTTTTTTATCTTCTCTCACAAGTTAGCAGATGCTCTTGTCTTGTAGTATCTAATAATCATACAATCCAAGTAACATACTATCAAACTAAATAAAATATGTTATCATGACTCACCTCTTGCACCTACGTGTATGTCTGGACCTTGGAGACCTGGATCTTGGAGACCTGGACTCTGTGTCTGGAAATTACAATAAAAAGTCTGTCAAAAATTCGTTTGGTACATAGTTTATGTACAAAAATGAGAGATATGTTATTTCGACGTCACGTTATCTCATGAATTATCAGATGCATATGCTATCACGGTGAATCAAAAAAATAACGTGATCATATCTTACCTCTGACACGGCCTGAATCCCTCCATTCACTGTCGCCACTGCTGTCTTCATCCAGATCAGTTTCACGGAGGTCAAAAAATGAATTATCAGAGTCTGTATCGATAATTAACTCTGTAGCTTCCACAGCCGAATATCTCCTTGCTGGCGCCGGCATGTTTGTACTGTTCAAGAGCTTTTATCTCATATCTATACGGCTAATGTTGACTTTTTGACGCGCGTCAAACTCACATACAGACTGATAGAACACCGCCCGCTGGAAAATAAGGACGAAGAAGATGTTTGTTTTTTTTCTCTCTACTTTCCCGCGAGTGGTCTTGTTTGTTGGTTTTTGACCCCACAGTCCTGTAACTTTTTCACAATGTCCGCCAGAGCGCCCCCTATCATATTACACTGAAAACACCAATTGACGGAAAATTCCGTCAATGGCGGGGAACGGTTGGGTTCCAAATGACGGAATATTCCGTCAATGGCGGAGAATGAGTTAAAAATTTCAAGGGGTCGCCACTGAGTCATGTAGCCACGCCCATTTATTATACCAACATGTGTAGTTTTATTTTTCCACTGGGATCATGTGTATGATGTTTGGTGATTGTATGACTATATTAAGGCCCGTAACAAACTACTTCCTTTTTGTGACGAACAACGTGTCCGTATGACCACGCCCTTTGAGGAATTAACGTGCAGAGCACAACGAGAGATCTTCAACATGTGTAGAACACACTAAGATTGAGTTTGCGATGATCGGATAAACGCTTTTGGAGGAGTTCGTTCAAATAGCTAACCTGTGAAAAAGGAATTTCAGCCATTTTTCTTGCATTAAAAAAAATATGGCGGACTTCCTGTTTGGTTATGACTATGGGTATAAGAGGATTTTATGTAGCTCCTGACATGTCAAATGAGTATAAAAAAGTTCATGCATGTAGGCCAAAAAAACCTCAATGGGGAGGCCTTTTTAAAAATTTCAAGGGGACGCCAGTGAGTCATGTAGCCACGCCCACTTATTATACCACCATGTGTAGTTTTGTTTTTCCACTGGGATCATGTGTATGATGTTTGGTGAATGTATGACAACATTAAGGCCCGTAACAAACTACTTCCTTTTTGTGACGAACAACGTGTCCGTATGACCACGCCCTTTGAGGAAATAACGTGCAGAGCACAACGAGAGATCTTCAACATGTCGAGAACACACTGACATTCTCATTGTGTCAATTGGCTAATTGCTTTTGGAGGAGTTCGTTCAAATAGCTAACCTGTGAAACACGAATTTTTCGGCATTAAAAAAAAATATGGCGGACTTCCTGTTTAGTATTGACTATGGGTGTAAGAGGATTTTTTGTAGGTCCTGACATTATGAATGTCTAAAAAAAATGTCATGCATGTAAAAGAAAAAAAACCTCTATAAGGAGGCCTTTCAGAAAGGTAAAATAGGGGTGCAACGAGACATCAATGTTTGATGGTACACCATGGCCACGCCCTTAAACGAAATAACGTGCGGAGCACAACGAGAGATCTTCAACATGTCTAGAATACACTGACACTGAGTTTACGATAATTGGATAAACGCTTTTGGAGGAGTTCGTTCAAATAGCTAACCTGTGAAAAAGGAATTTCAGCCATTTTTGTTGCATTCAAAAAAATATGGCGGACTTCCTGTTTGGTTATGACTATGGGTGTAAGAGGATTTTATGTAGCTCCTGACATGCCCAATGAGCATAAAAAAAATTGTGTATGTAGGACAAAAAAACCTCAATGGGGAGGCCTTTTTGAAAATTTCAAGGGGGCGCCACAGAGTCATTTAGCCACGCCCACTTTTTATGCCAGGATTGTCTAGTTTTATTTTTCCACTGGGATCATGTGTGTGATGTTTGATGAATGTATGACTATATTGAGGCTCGTAACAAACTACTTCCTGTTTGTGAC
Source organism: Symphodus melops (assembly GCF_947650265.1). Classification (NCBI taxonomy): domain Eukaryota; kingdom Metazoa; phylum Chordata; class Actinopteri; order Labriformes; family Labridae; genus Symphodus; species Symphodus melops. The sequence goes on from NC_136691.1 coordinate 26,820,848, forward strand.
GAACAACGCGTCCGTATGACCACGCCCTTTGAGGAAATAACGTGCAGAGCACAACGAGAGATCTTCAACATGTCGAGAACACACTGACATTGTCATTGTGTCAATCGGATAATTGCTTTTGGAGGAGTTCGTTCAAATAGCTAACCTGTGAAACGCAAATTTTCGCCATTAAAAAAAAATATGGCGGACTTCCTGTTTGGTTTTGACTATGGGTGTAAGAGGATTTTATGTGAGATCTCGCATGCTGAATGTGACTAAAAATTTTCGTGCACGTACGATGAAAAAACGTCAATGGGGAGGCCCTTTTGAAAATTTGAAGGGGGCGCCACTGAGTCATTTTGCGAATCTTTTTTACGAAATGACAAAAATATCAAATTTTTCACCAGACCCGATGACGTTGGAGATTTTGATGAGTTTTCATTCACGTTCAAGCCTTCAAAAGTGGCTCCAAAGAGGCGGAACAAAAAAAAATTAAAACCGCAAGCGGTGATGAAGGGACCGAAGCACCCCGCGCATGTCGGCGCGTGTCGCGACCGCGAGAGTGTGACCACGGGAGTGCAGCCGCGACACGAGGCCAAGCAGCAGGCCTTACAGTCATCGAAGGTTAAAAAAATAGGGTGTGCCGAGACATCAAAGTTTGATGGTACGCCGTGGCCACGCCCCTTGACGAAATAACGTGCGGAGCACAACGAGAGATCTTCAACATGTCTAGAACACACTAAGATTGAGTTTGCGATGATCGGATAAACGCTTTTGGGGGAGTTCGTTCAGATAACTAACCTGTAAACCGCGAATTTCAGCCATTCAAAAAAAATATGGCGGACTTCCTGTTGGGTTTTGACCATGGGTGTAAGAGGATTTTATGTAGCACCTGACATGCCCAATGAGCATTGAAAATCTCATGCATGTAGGACAAAGAAACCTCTATGGGGAGGCCATTTTTAAGATTTCATGGGGGCGCCACTGAGTCATTTAGCCACGCCCCCTTATTATAACAACATGACAAGTTTAATTTTTCTACAGGGATCATGTGTCTGTTGTTTGGTGACTCTACACCTATATAAAGACTCATAACAAACTACTTCCTGTTTGTGACGAACAACGCGTCCGTATGACCACACCCTTTGAGGAAATAACGTGCAGAGCACAACGAGAGATCTTCAACATGTGTAGAACACACTAAGATTGAGTTTGCGATGATCGGATAAACGCTTTTGGAGGAGTTCGTTCAGATAGCTAACCTGTAAACCGCGAATTTCAGCCATTCAAAAAAAATTTGGTGGACTTCCTGTTGGGTTTTGACCATGGGTGTAAGAGGCTTTTATGTATCTCCTGACATGCCCAATGAGCATAAACAATTTCATGCACGTAGGCCAAAAAAACCTCTATAGGGAGGCCTTTTTGAAAATTCCAAGGGGGCGCCACTGAGTCATTTAGCCACGCCCACTTTTTGTGCCAACATGTCTAGTTTTATTTTCCCACTGGGATCATTTGTGTGATGTTTGATGAATGTGTGACTATATTAAGGCTCGTAACAAAGTACTTCCTGTTTGTGACGAACAACGCGTCCGTATGACCACGCCCTTTGAGGAAATAATGTGCAGAGCACAACGAGAGATCTTCAACATGTCAAGATCACACTGACATTCTCATTGTGTCAATCGGGTAATTGCTTTTGGAGGAGTTCGTTCAAATAGCTAACCTGTGAAACGCGAATTTTCGCCATTGGAAAAAAATATGGCGGACTTCCTGTTTGGCTTTGACTATGGGCGTAAGAGGATTTTATGTAGGTCCTGACATTATGAACTTACAAAAAAATTGTCATGCATGTAAAAGAAAAAAACCTCTATGGGGAGGCCTTTCAGAAAGGTAAAATATGGGTGTGCCGAGACATCAATGTTTGATGGTACGCCATGGCCACGCCCTTAAACGAAATAACGTGCGGAGCACAACGAGAGATCTTCAACATGTCTAGAATGCACTGAAACTGAGCTTGCGATGATCGGATAAACGCTGTTGGAGGAGTTCGTTCAAATAGCTAACCTGTGAAACGTGAATTTCGGCCATTTTTGTTGCATTCAAAAAAATATGGCGGACTTCCTGTTTGGTTATGACAATGGGTGTAAGAGGATTTTATGTAGCTCCTGAAATGCCCAATGAGCGTAAAAAAAATTGTGTATGTAGGACAAACAAACCTCAATGGGGAGGCCTTTTTGAATATTTCAAGGGGGCGCCACTGAGTCATTTAGCCACGCCCACTTTTTGTGCCAACATGTCTAGTTTCATTTTTCCACTGGGATCATGTGTGTGATGTTTGATGAATGTATGACTATATTAAGGCCCGAAACAAACTACTTCCTGTTTGTGACGAACAACGCATCCGTAAGACCACGCCCTTTGACGAAATAACGTGCGGAGCACAACGAGAGATCTTCAACATGTCAAGAACAAGCAGATACTTAATTTCCATCCATCGGATAATTGCTTTTGGAGGAGTTCGTTCAAATAGCTAACCTGTGAAACGCGAATTTTTGCCATTGAAAAAAAATATGGCGGACTTCCTGTTTGGTTTTGACTATGGGCGTAAGAGGATTTTATGTGAGATCTCGCATGCTTAATGTGTATAAAAATTTTCATGCACGTAAGACGAAAAAACGTCAATGGGGAGGCCCTTTTGAAAATTTGAAGGGGGCGCCACTGAGTCATCTTGCGAAAAAAATTTACGAAATGACGAGAATATCAAATTTTTCGCCAGACCCGATGACGTTGGAGATTTTGATGAGTTTTCATTCACGTTCAAGCCGTCAAAAGTGGCGTCAAACTGACGGACCGAAAAAAAAAATAATAAAAAAAATAATCATTTGAAGAACAATAGGGTCCTTTGCACTGGTCAGTGCTTCGGTCCCTAATAATAATAATCGTAAGGAAAACAATAGGGTCCTTCGCACTGGTCAGTGCTTCGGTCCCTAATCATTAGGGTTACAATAGGGTCCTTCGCACTGATCAGTGCTTCGGTCCCTAAAAATAATCATTAGGGTTACAATAGGGTCCTTCGCACTGGTCAGTGCTTCGGTCCCTAATAATCATTAGGGTTACAATAGGGTCCTTCGCACTGGTCAGTGCTTCGGTCCCGAAAAATAATCATTAGGGTTACAATAGGGTCCTTCGCACTGGTCAGTGCTTAGGTCCCTAAAAATAAAAATAATCATTGAAATAATTGTTATTTCGTTTAAGGGCGTGGCGATGGCGTACCATCAAAAATTGATGTCTCCGCACACCCATATTTTACCTTTCTGAAAGGCCTCCCCATAGAGGTTTTTTTCTTTTACATGCATGACAATTTTTTTGTACGTTCATAATGTCAGGACCTACATAAAATCCTCTTACGCCCATAGTCAAAGCCAAACAGGAAGTCCGCCATATTTTTTTTCAATGGCGAAAATTTTTGTTTCACAGGTTAGCTATTTGAACGAACTCCTCCAAAAGCAATTACCTGATTGACACAATGAGAATGTCAGTGTGATCTTGACATGTTGAAGATCTCCCGTTGTGCTCTGCACATTATTTCCTCAAAGGGCGTGGTCATACGGACGCGTTGTTCGTCACAAACAGGAAGTAGTTTGTTTCGAGCCTTAATATAGTCACACATTCATCAAACATCACACAAATGATCCCAGTGGGAAAATAAAACTAGACATGTTGGCACAAAAAGTGGGCGTGGCTAAATGACTCAGTGGCGCCCCCTTGAAATTTTCAAAAAGGCCTCCCTATAGAGGTTGTTTTGGCCTACGTGCATGAAATTGTTTATGCTCATTGGGCATGTCAGGAGATACATAAAAGCCTCTTACACCCATGGTCAAAACCCAACAGGAAGTCCACCAAATTTTTTTTGAATGGCTGAAATTCGCGGTTTACAGGTTAGCTATCTGAACGAACTCCTCCAAAAGCGTTTATCCGATCATCGCAAACTCAATCTTAGTGTGTTCTACACATGTTGAAGATCTCTCGTTGTGCTCTGCACGTTATTTCCTCAAAGGGTGTGGTCATACGGACGCGTTGTTCGTCACAAACAGGAAGTAGTTTGTTATGAGTCTTTATATAGGTGTAGAGTCACCAAACAACAGACACATGATCCCTGTAGAAAAATTAAACTTGTCATGTTGTTATAATAAGGGGGCGTGGCTAAATGACTCAGTGGCGCCCCCATGAAATCTTAAAAATGGCCTCCCCATAGAGGTTTCTTTGTCCTACATGCCTGAGATTTTCAATGCTCATTGGGCATGTCAGGTGCTACATAAAATCCTCTTACACCCATTGTCAAAACCCAACGGGAAGTCCGCCATATTTTTTTTGAATGGCTGAAATTCGCGGTTTACAGGTTAGTTATCTGAACGAACTCCTCCAAAAGCGTTTATCCGATCATCGCAAACTCAATCTTAGTGTGTTCTAGACATGTTGAAGATCTCTCGTTGTGCTCCGCACGTTATTTCGTCAAGGGGCGTGGCCACGGCGTACCATCAAACTTTGATGTCTCGGCACACCCCATTTCTTTAACCTTCGATGACTGTAAGGCCTGCTGCTTGGCCTCGTGTCGCGGCTGCACTCCCGTGGTCACACTCTCGCGGTCGCGACACGCGCCGACATGCGCGGGGTGCTTCGGTCCCTTCATCACCGCTTGCGGTTTTAATTAGGGACCGAAGCACTGACCAGTGCGAAGGACCCTCTTGTTTTTCATATGATTATTTTTAGGGACCGAAGCACTGACCAGTGCGAAGGACCCTATTGTAACCCTAATGATTATTAGGGACCTAAGCACTGACCAGTGCGAAGGACCCTCTTGTTTTTCATATGATTATTATTTTTCTTTTCTTTTTCGGTCCGTCAGTTTGACGCCACTTTTGACGGCTTGAACGTGAATGAAAACTCATCAAAATCTCCAATGTCATCGGGTCTGGCGAAAAATTTCATATTCTCGTCATTTCGTAAAAAAAATTCGCTAAATGACTCAGTGGCGCCCCCTTCAAATATTCAAAAGGGCCTCCCCATTGAGGTTTTTTCATCGTACGTGCACGAGAATTTTTATGCACATTAAGCATGCAAGATCTCACATAAAATCCTCTTACGCCCATAGTCAAAACCAAACAGGAAGTCCGCCATATTTTTTTTCAATGGCGAAAATTCGCGTTTTACAGGTTAGCTATTTGAACGAACTCCTCCAAAAGCAATTATCTGATTGACACAATGAGAATGTCAGTGTGTTCTCGACATGTTGAAGATCTCTCGTTGTGCTCTGCACGTTATTTCCTCAAAGGGCGTGGTCATACGGACGTGTTGTTCGTCACAAACAGGAAGTAGTTTTTTACGGGCCTTAATATAGTCATACATTCATCAAACATCATACACATGATCCCAGTGGAAAAATAAAACTAGACATGTTGGCATAAAAAGTGGGCGTGGCTAATTTACTCAGTGGCGCCCCCTTGAAATTTTCAAAAAGGCCTCCCTATTGAGGTTTTTTTGTCCTACATACACAAAAATTTTTATGCTCATTTGGCATGTCAGGACCTACATAAAATCCTCTTACACCTATAGTCATAACCAAACAGGAAGTCCGCCATATTTTTTTTCAATGGCGAAAATTTGCGTTTCACAGGTTAGCTATTTGAACGAACTCCTCCAAAAGCCATTATCCGATTGACACAATGAGAATTTCAGTGTGTTCTCGACATGTTGAAGATCTCTCGTTGTGCTCTGCACGTTATTTCCTCAAAGGGCGTGGTCATACGGACGCGTTGTTCGTCACAAACAGGAAGTAGTTTGTGACACTGCTTAATATAGGCGTAGAGTCATCAAACACAACACGCATGATCCCAGTAGAAAATCTAAACTTGTCATGTTGTTTTAATAAGTGGGCGTGGCTAAATGACTCAGTGGCGCCCCCTTGAAATTTTCAAAAAGGCCTCCCCATTGAGGTTTCTTTGTCCTACATACACACAATTTTTTATGCTCATTAAGCATGTCAGGAGCTACAGAAAAGCCTCTGACCCCCATCGTCATAACCACACAGGAAGTCCGCGATATTTTTTGGAATGCAACAAAAATGGCCGAAATTCCTTTTTCACAGGTTAGCTGTTTGAACGAATTCCTCCAACAGCGTTTATCCGATCATCGTAAACTCAGTGTCAGTGTATTCTAGACATGTTGAAGATCTCTCGTTGTGCTCCGCACGTTATATAATTTAAGGGCGTGGCGATGGCGTACCATCAAACATTGATGTCTCAGCGCACCCCTATTTTTCCTTTCTGAAAGGCCTCCCCATAGAGGTTTTTTTCTCTGACATGCATGACAATTTTTTTGTATGTTAATAGTGTCAGGAACTACAATAAATCCTCTTGGACACATAGTCAAAACTAAACAGGAAGTCCGCCATTTTTTTTTTTAATGGCGAAAATTCGCGTTTGACATGTTAGCTATTTGAACGAACTCCTCCAAAAGCGTTTATCCGATCATCGTAAACTCAATCTTAGTGTGTTCTAGACATGTTGAAGATCTCTCGTTGTGCTCCGCACGTTATTTTGTCAAAGGGCGTGGCCACGCATACCATCAAACTTTGAAGTCTCGGCTCACTCCAATTTTTTAACCTTCGATGACTGTAAGGCCTGCTGCTTGGCCTCGTGTCGCGGCTGCACTCCCGCGGTCGCGACACGCGCCGACATGCGTGGGGTGCTTCGGTCCCTTCATCACCGCTTGCGGTTTTAATTAGGGACCGAAGCACTGACCAGTGCGAAGGACCCTATTGTAACCCTAATGATTATTTTTTTTTTTTCCTTCCGCCACTTCGGAGCCACTTTTGACGGCTTGAACGTGAATGAAAACTCATCAAAATCTCCAATGTCATCGGATCTGGCGAAAAATTTGATATTCTCGTCATTTCGTAACATAAATTCGCAAAATGACTCAATGGCGCCCCCTTCAAATTTTCAAAAGGGCCTCCCCATTGAGGTTTTTTCATCGTACGTGCACGACAATTTTTATGCACATTAAGCATGCGAGATCTCACATAAAATCCTCTTACACCCATGGTCAAAACCAAACAGGAAGTCCGCCATATTTTTTTTTGAATGGCTGAAATTCGCGGTTTACAGGTTAGCTATCTGAACGAACTCCTCCAAAAGCTTTTATCCGATCATCGTGAACTCAGTGTCAGTGTGTTCTGGACATGTTGAAGATCTCTCGTTGTGCTCCGCACATTATTTCCTCAAAGGGCGTGGTCATACGGGCGCGTTGTTCGTCACAAACAGGAAGTAGTTTGTTATGGGCCTTAATATAGACGTAGATTCACCAAACGTCACACACATGATCCCTGTAGAAAAATTAAACTACTCATGTGGGTATAATAAGTGGTCGTGGCTAAATGACTCAGTGGCGCCCCCTTGAAATTTTCAAAAAGGCCTCCCCATTGAGGTTTCTTTGTCCTACATGCATTAAATTTTTTATGCTCATTGGGCATGTCAGGTCCTACATAAAATCCTCTTACACCCATAGTCAAAATTACACAGGAAGTCCACCATATTTTTTTTAATGCAAGAAAAACGGCCGAAATTCCTTTTTCACAGGTTAGCTATTTGAACAAACTCCTACAACAGCATTTATCCGATCATTGTAAACTCTGTGTCAGTATGTTCTAGACATGTTGAAGATCTCTCGTTGTGCTCCGCACGTTATTTTGTTAAAGGGCGTGGCAACTGCATATCATCAAACTTTCATGGCTAGGCGCACCGCTTTTTCACCTTCAAAAATAAGGCAATGCTTCCATCTTGTGGTTAAAACCGGAAATCACCGTAAAAAACTGAAGTGGCTGTAATTCTTTTATATGTAGCACGGCGTATCTGGCTCAATTTTAAACCTACAGCGGATATATAGATATCTATTGAAAGTCTGTGAAGTCCTGAATCCAATGCTACCAAAAATGACATGGTATCATGTCAAGAACAGGGGTTAATAATGCCCTAGATTCATGATACGTTCAATAGGCACTTTTGCTCCTTTACACAAATCAAAGCGTAAGGCCTGCTGCTTGGCCACGTGTCATGGCTGCAATCCCGCGGTCGCACTCTCGCGGTCGCGACACACGCCGACATGCGCGGGGTGCTTCGGTCCCTTCATCACCGCTTGCGGTTTTAATTAGGGACCGAAGCACTGACCAGTGCGAAGGACCCTATTGTTTTTCAAATGATTATTATTATTTTTTTTTTTCTCCGGTCCGTCTCTTTGGAGCCACTTTTGAAGGCTTGAACGTGAATGAAAACTCATGAAAATCTCCAACGTCATCGGGTCTGGCGAAAAATTTGATATTTTCGTCATTTCGTAAAAAAAAATCACAAAATGACTCAGTGGCGCCCCCTTCAAATTTTCAAAAGGGCCTCCCCATTGAGGTTTTTTCATCGTACGTGCATGAAAATTTTTAGGCACATTAAGCATGCGAGATCTCACATAAAATCCTCTTACGCCCATAGTCAAAACCAAACAGGAAGTCCGCCATATTTTTTTTCAAGGAAGAAAATTCGCGTTTTACAGGTTAGCAATTTGAACAAACTCCTCCAAAAGCAATTATCTGATTGACACAATGAGAATGTCAGTGTGTTCTCGACATGTTGAAGATCTCTCGTTGTGCTCTGCACGTTATTTCCTCAAAGGGCGTGGTCATACGGACACGTTGTTCGTCACAAACAGGAAGTAGTTTGTTACGGGCCTCAATATAGTCATACATTCATCAAACATCATACACATGATCCCAGTGGAAAAATAAAACTAGACATGTTGGCATAAAAAGTGGGCTTGGCTAATTTACTCAGTGGTGCCCCCTTGAAATTTTCAAAAACGCCTCCCCATTGAGGTTTTTTTGTCCTACATACACAAATTTTTTTATGCTCATTGGGCATGTCAGGAGCTACATAAAATCCACTTACACCTATAGTCATAACCAAACAGGAAGTCCGCCATATTTTTTTGAATGCAACAAAAATGGCCGAAATTCACGTTTCACAGGTTAGCTATTTGAACGAACTCCTACAACAGCGTTTATCCGATCATCGTAAACTCAGTGTCAGTGTATTCTAGACATGTTGAAGATCTCTCGTTGTGCTCCGCACGTTATTTCCTCAAAGGTCGTGGTCATACGGACGCGTTGTTCGTCACAAACAGGAAGTAGTTTGTTACGAGCCTTAATATAGTCACACATTCATCAAACATCACACACATGATCCCAGTGGAAAAATAAAACTAGACATCTTGGCACAAAAAGTGGGCGTGGCTATATGACTCAGTGGCGCCCCCTTGAAATTTTCAAAAGGGCCTCCCCATTGAGGTTTCTTCATCGTACGTGCATGAAAATTTTTATGCACGTTAAGCATGCAAGATCTCACATAAAATCCTCTTACGCCCATAGTCAAAACCAAACAGGAAGTCCGCCATATTTTTTTTCAAGGAAGAAAATTCGCGTTTTACAGGTTAGCAATTTGAACAAACTCCTCCAAAAGCAATTATCTGATTGACACAATGAGAATGTCAGTGTGTTCTCGACATGTTGAAGATCTCTCGTTGTGCTCTGCACGTTATTTCCTCAAAGGGCGTGGTCATACGGACACGTTGTTCGTCACAAACAGGAAGTAGTTTGTTACGGGCCTCAATATAGTCATACATTCATCAAACATCATACACATGATCCCAGTGGAAAAATAAAACTAGACATGTTGGCATAAAAAGTGGGCTTGGCTAATTTACTCAGTGGTGCCCCCTTGAAATTTTCAAAAACGCCTCCCCATTGAGGTTTTTTTGTCCTACATACACAAATTTTTTTATGCTCATTGGGCATGTCAGGAGCTACATAAAATCCACTTACACCTATAGTCATAACCAAACAGGAAGTCCGCCATATTTTTTTGAATGCAACAAAAATGGCCGAAATTCACGTTTCACAGGTTAGCTATTTGAACGAACTCCTACAACAGCGTTTATCCGATCATCGTAAACTCAGTGTCAGTGTATTCTAGACATGTTGAAGATCTCTCGTTGTGCTCCGCACGTTATTTCCTCAAAGGTCGTGGTCATACGGACGCGTTGTTCGTCACAAACAGGAAGTAGTTTGCTACGAGCCTTAATATAGTCACACATTCATCAAACATCACACACATGATCCCAGTGGAAAAATAAAACTAGACATCTTGGCACAAAAAGTGGGCGTGGCTATATGACTCAGTGGCGCCCCCTTGAAATTTTCAAAAGGGCCTCCCCATTGAGGTTTCTTCATCGTACGTGCATGAAAATTTTTATGCACGTTAAGCATGCAAGATCTCACATAAAATCCTCTTACACCCATATTGAAAACCGAACAGGAAGTCCGCCATATTTTCTTTCAATGTCGAAAATTCGCGTTTCACAGGTTAGTATTTGAACGAACTCCTCCAAAAGCCATTATCCGATTGACACAATGAGAATTTCAGTGTGTTCTCGACATGTTGAAGATCTCTCGTTGTGCTCGGCACGTTATTTCCTCAAAGGGCGTGGTCATACGGACGCGTTGTTCGTCACAAACAGGAAGTAGTTTGTGACACTGCTTAATATAGGCGTAGAGTCATCAAACACAACACGCATGATCCCAGTAGAAAATCTAAACTTGTCATGTTGTTTTAATAAGTGGGCGTGGCTAAATGACTCAGTGGCGCCCCCTTGAAATTTTCAAAAAGGCCTCCCCATTGAGGTTTCTTTGTCCTACATACACACAATTTTTTATGCTCATTAAGCATGTCAGGAGCTACAGAAAAGCCTCTGACCCCCATCGTCATAACCACACAGGAAGTCCGCGATATTTTTTTGAATGCAACAAAAATGGCCGAAATTCCTTTTTCACAGGTTAGCTGTTTGAACGAATTCCTCCAACAGCGTTTATCCGATCATCGTAAACTCAGTGTCAGTGTATTCTAGACATGTTGAAGATCTCTCGTTGTGCTCCGCACGTTATATAATTTAAGGGCGTGGCGATGGCGTACCATCAAACATTGATGTCTCAGCGCACCCCTATTTTTCCTTTCTGAAAGGCCTCCCCATAGAGGTTTTTTTCTCTGACATGCATGACAATTTTTTTGTATGTTAATAGTGTCAGGAACTACAATAAATCCTCTTGGACACATAGTCAAAACTAAACAGGAAGTCCGCCATTTTTTTTTTTAATGGCGAAAATTCGCGTTTGACATGTTAGCTATTTGAACGAACTCCTCCAAAAGCGTTTATCCGATCATCGTAAACTCAATCTTAGTGTGTTCTAGACATGTTGAAGATCTCTCGTTGTGCTCCGCACGTTATTTTGTCAAAGGGCGTGGCCACGCATACCATCAAACTTTGAAGTCTCGGCTCACTCCAATTTTTTAACCTTCGATGACTGTAAGGCCTGCTGCTTGGCCTCGTGTCGCGGCTGCACTCCCGCGGTCGCGACACGCGCCGACATGCGTGGGGTGCTTCGGTCCCTTCATCACCGCTTGCGGTTTTAATTAGGGACCGAAGCACTGACCAGTGCGAAGGACCCTATTGTAACCCTAATGATTATTTTTTTTTTTTCCTTCCGCCACTTCGGAGCCACTTTTGACGGCTTGAACGTGAATGAAAACTCATCAAAATCTCCAATGTCATCGGATCTGGCGAAAAATTTGATATTCTCGTCATTTCGTAAAAGAAATTCGCAAAATGACTCAATGGCGCCCCCTTCAAATTTTCAAAAGGGCCTCCCCATTGAGGTTTTTTCATCGTACGTGCACGACAATTTTTATGCACATTAAGCATGCGAGATCTCACATAAAATCCTCTTACACCCATGGTCAAAACCAAACAGGAAGTCCGCCATATTTTTTTTTGAATGGCTGAAATTCGCGGTTTACAGGTTAGCTATCTGAACGAACTCCTCCAAAAGCTTTTATCCGATCATCGTGAACTCAGTGTCAGTGTGTTCTGGACATGTTGAAGATCTCTCGTTGTGCTCCGCACGTTATTTCCTCAAAGGGCGTGGTCATACGGGCGCGTTGTTCGTCACAAACAGGAAGTAGTTTGTTATGGGCCTTAATATAGACGTAGATTCACCAAACGTCACACACATGATCCCTGTAGAAAAATTAAACTACTCATGTGGGTATAATAAGTGGTCGTGGCTAAATGACTCAGTGGCGCCCCCTTGAAATTTTCAAAAAGGCCTCCCCATTGAGGTTTCTTTGTCCTACATGCATTAAATTTTTTATGCTCATTGGGCATGTCAGGTCCTACATAAAATCCTCTTACACCCATAGTCAAAATTACACAGGAAGTCCACCATATTTTTTTTAATGCAAGAAAAACGGCCGAAATTCCTTTTTCACAGGTTAGCTATTTGAACAAACTCCTACAACAGCATTTATCCGATCATTGTAAACTCTGTGTCAGTATGTTCTAGACATGTTGAAGATCTCTCGTTGTGCTCCGCACGTTATTTTGTTAAAGGGCGTGGCAACTGCATATCATCAAACTTTCATGCCTAGGCGCACCGCTTTTTCACCTTCAAAAATAAGGCAATGCTTCCATCTTGTGGTTAAAACCGGAAATCACCGTAAAAAACTGAAGTGGCTGTAATTCTTTTATATGTAGCACGGCGTATCTGGCTCAATTTTAAACCTACAGCGGATATATAGATATCTATTGAAAGTCTGTGAAGTCCTGAATCCAATGCTACCAAAAATGACATGGTATCATGTCAAGAACAGGGGTTAATAATGCCCTAGATTCATGATACGTTCAATAGGCACTTTTGCTCCTTTACACAAATCAAAGCGTAAGGCCTGCTGCTTGGCCACGTGTCATGGCTGCAATCCCGCGGTCGCACTCTCGCGGTCGCGACACACGCCGACATGCGCGGGGTGCTTCGGTCCCTTCATCACCGCTTGCGGTTTTAATTAGGGACCGAAGCACTGACCAGTGCGAAGGACCCTATTGTTTTTCAAATGATTATTATTATTTTTTTTTTTCTCCGGTCCGTCTCTTTGGAGCCACTTTTGAAGGCTTGAACGTGAATGAAAACTCATGAAAATCTCCAACGTCATCGGGTCTGGCGAAAAATTTGATATTTTCGTCATTTCGTAAAAAAAAATCACAAAATGACTCAGTGGCGCCCCCTTCAAATTTTCAAAAGGGCCTCCCCATTGAGGTTTTTTCATCGTACGTGCATGAAAATTTTTAGGCACATTAAGCATGCGAGATCTCACATAAAATCCTCTTACGCCCATAGTCAAAACCAAACAGGAAGTCCGCCATATTTTTTTTCAAGGAAGAAAATTCGCGTTTTACAGGTTAGCAATTTGAACAAACTCCTCCAAAAGCAATTATCTGATTGACACAATGAGAATGTCAGTGTGTTCTCGACATGTTGAAGATCTCTCGTTGTGCTCTGCACGTTATTTCCTCAAAGGGCGTGGTCATACGGACACGTTGTTCGTCACAAACAGGAAGTAGTTTGTTACGGGCCTCAATATAGTCATACATTCATCAAACATCATACACATGATCCCAGTGGAAAAATAAAACTAGACATGTTGGCATAAAAAGTGGGCTTGGCTAATTTACTCAGTGGTGCCCCCTTGAAATTTTCAAAAACGCCTCCCCATTGAGGTTTTTTTGTCCTACATACACAAATTTTTTTATGCTCATTGGGCATGTCAGGAGCTACATAAAATCCACTTACACCTATAGTCATAACCAAACAGGAAGTCCGCCATATTTTTTTGAATGCAACAAAAATGGCCGAAATTCACGTTTCACAGGATAGCTATTTGAACGAACTCCTACAACAGCGTTTATCCGATCATCGTAAACAAAGTGTCAGTGTATTCTAGACATGTTGAAGATCTCTCGTTGTGCTCCGCACGTTATTTCCTCAAAGGTCGTGGTCATACGGACGCGTTGTTCGTCACAAACAGGAAGTAGTTTGTTACGAGCTTTAATATAGTCACACATTCATCAAACATCACACACATGATCCCAGTGGAAAAATAAAACTAGACATCTTGGCACAAAAAGTGGGCGTGGCTATATGACTCAGTGGCGCCCCCTTGAAATTTTCAAAAGGGCCTCCCCATTGAGGTTTCTTCATCGTACGTGCATGAAAATTTTTATGCACGTTAAGCATGCGAGATCTCACATAAAATCCTCTTACACCCATAGTCAAAACCAAACAGGAAGTCCGCCATATTTTTTTTCAATGGCGAAAATTCGCGTTTCACAGGTTAGCTATTTGAACGAACTCCTCCAAAAGCGTTTATCCCATTGATACAATGAGAATGTCAGTATGTTCACGACATGTTGAAGATCTCTAGTTGTGCTCTGCACGTTATTTCATCAAAGGGCGTGGCCACGGCGCACCATCAAACTTTGATGTCTCGGCACACTCCAATTTCTTAACCTTCGATGACTGTAAGGCCTGCTGCTTGGCCTCGTGTCGCAGCTGCACTCCCGCGGTCGCACTCTCGTGGTCGCGACACGCGCCGACATGCGTGGGGTGCTTCGGTCCCTTCATCACCGCTTGCGGTTTTAATTAGGGACCGAAGCACTGACCAGTGCGAAGGACCCTATTGTTCTTCAAATGATTTTTCTTTTTTTTTTTTTTTTTTCTCCGGTCCGTCTCTTTGACGCCCTTTTTCACTGCCTGAACGTGAATGAAAACTCATCAAAATCTCCAACATCATCGGGTCTGGCGAAAAATTTGATATTCTCGTCATTTCATAAACGTTTTTCGCAAGATGACTCAGTGGCGCCCCCTTCAAATTTTCAAAAGGGCCTCCCCATTGAGGTTTTTTCATCGTACGTGCACGAAAATTTTTATGCACATTAAGCATGCGAGATCTCACATAAAAGCCTCTTACACCCATAGTCAAAACCAAACAGGAAGTCCGCCATATTTTTTTTCAATGGCGAAAATTCGCGTTTCACAGGTTAGCTATTTGAACGAACTCCTCCAAAAGCAATTATCCGATTGACACAATGAGAATGTCAGTGTGTTCTCGACATGTTGAAGATCTCTCGTTGTGCTCTGCACGTTATTTCCTCAAAAGGCGTGGTCATACGGACGCGTTGTTCGTCACAAACAGGAAGTAGTTTGTTTCGGGCCTTAATATAGTCATACATTCACCAAACATCACACAAATGATCCTAGTGGAAAAATAAAACTTAGACAGTTGGTATAATGAGTGGGCGTGGCTAAATGACTCAGTGGCGCCCCCTTGAAATTTTCAAAAAGCCCTCCCCATTGAGGTTTTTTTGGTGTACATGCATGAACTTTTTTATACTCATTTGGCATGTCAGGACCTACATAAAATCCTCTTACACCCATAGTCATAACCAATCAGGAAGTCCGCCATATTTTTTTGAATGCAACAAAAATGGCCGAAATTCACGTTTCACAGGTTAGCTATTTGAACGAACTCCCACAACAGCGTTTATCCGATCATCGTAAACTCAGTGTCAGTGTATTCTAGACATGTTGAAGACCTCTCGTTGTGCTCCGCACGTTATTTCGTTTAAGGGCGTGGCCATGGCGTACCATCAAACATTGATGTCTCGGCTCACCCCTATTTTACCTTTCTGAAAGACCTCCCCATAGAGGTTTTCTTCTCTGACATGCATGACAATTTTTTTGTATGTTAATATTGTAAGGAACTACAATAAATCCTCTTGCACACATAGTCAAAACTAAACCGGAAGTCCGCCATATTTCTTTTTTAATGGCGAAAATTCGCGTTTCACAGGTTACGTATTTGAAAGAACTCCTATAAAAGTGTTTATCCGATTGACAAAACGTCATGGTCTGTGTGTTCTAGACATGTTGAAGATCTCTCGTTGTGCTCTGCACGTTATTTCCTCAAAGGTCGTGGTCATACGGATGCGTTGTTCGTCACAAACAGGAAGTAGTTTGTTTTGGGCCTTAATATAGGCGTATAGTCACCAAACATCAGACACACGATCCCTGTAGAAAAATTAAACTTGTCATGTTGTTATGATAAGTGGGCGTGGCTAAATGACTCAGTGGCGCCCCCATGAAATCTTAAAAATGGCCTCCCTATAGAGGTTTCTTTGTCCTACATACATGAGATTTTTTTATGCTCATTGGGCATGTCAGGAGCTACATAAAATCCTCTTACACCCATGGTCAAAACCCAACAGGAAGTCCGCCATATTTTTTTTGATTGGCTGAAATTCGCGGTGTACAGGTTAGCTATCTGAACGAACTCCTCCAAAAGCGTTAATCCGATCATCGCAAACTCAATCTTCGTGTGTTCTAGACATGCTGAAGATCTCTCGTTGTGCTCTGCACGTTATTCCGTTAAAGGGCGTGGCCACGGCGTACCATCAAACTTTGATGTCTCGGCTCACCCCATTTTTTTTACCTTCGATGACTGTAAGGCCTGCTGCTTGGCCACGTGTCGCGGCTTCACGCCCGAGGTAGCACTGTCGCGGTTGAGACACGCGCCGACATGCGTGGGGTGCTTCGGTCCCTTCATCACCGCTTGCGGTTTTAATTCTTCTTCTTTTCTTTTTCTTCCGTCTCTTTGGAGCCACTTTTTACAGCTTGAACGTGAATGAAAACTCATCAAAATCTCCAATGTCATCGGGTGTGGCGAAAAATTTGATATTTTCGCCATTTCATAAAAAAAATTCGCAAAATGACTCAGTGGCGCCCCCTTCAAATTTTCAAAAGGGCCTCCCTATTGAGGTTTTTTCATCGTACGTGCACGACAATTTTTAGGCACATTAAGCATGCGAGATCTCACATAAAATCCTCTTACACCCATAGTCAAAACCAAACAGGAAGTCCGCCATATTTTTTTTCAATGGAAAAAATTCGCGTTTCACAGGTTAGCTATTTGAACGAACTCCTCCAAAAGCGTTTATCCCATTGACACAATGAGAATGTCAGTGTGTTCTCGACATGTTGAAGATCTCTCGTTGTGCTCCGCACGTTATTTCCTCAAAGGGCGTGGTCATACGGACGCGTTGTTCGTCACAAACAGGAAGTAGTTTGTTATTGGTGTTAATATAGGTGTGGAGTCACCAAAAATCAGACAACATGACAAGTTTAATTTTTCTACAAGGATCATGTGTTATGATAAGTGGGCGTGGCTAAATGACTCAGTGGCGCCCCCATGAAATCTTAAAAATGGCCTCCCCTTAGAGGTTTCTTTGTCCTACATGCATGGGATTTTTTATGCTCATTGGGCATGTTAGAAGCTACATAAAATCCTCTTATACCCATGGTCAAAACCCAACAGGAAGCCCGCCATATTTTTTTTTAATGGCTGAAATTCGCGGTTTACAGGTTAGCTATCTGAACGAACTCCTCCAAAAGCGTTTATCCGATCATCGCAAAATCAATCTTAGTGTGTTCTAGACGTGTTGAAGATCTCTCGTTGTGCTCTGCACATTATTTCCTCAAAGGGCGTGGTCATACGGACGCGTTGTTCGTCACAAACAGGAAGTAGTTTGTAACGGGCCTTAATATAGTCATACATTCATCAAACATCACGCACATGATCCCAGTGGAAAAATAAAACTAGACATGTTGGCATAGAAAGTAGGCGTGGCTAAATGACTCAGTGGCGCCCCCTTGAAATTTTCAAAAAGGCCTCCCTATAGAGGTTTTTTTGGCCTACGTGCATGAAATTTTTTATACTCATTGGTTATGTCAGGAGATACATAAAAGCCTCTTACACCCATGGTCATAACCAAACAGGAAGTCCGCCATATTTTTTTTTATGCAAGAAAAATGGCTGAAATTCCTTTTTCACAGGTTAGCTATTTGAACGAACTCCTACAACAGCGTTTATCCGATCATCGTAAACTCAGTGTCAGTGTATTCGAGTCATGTTGAAGATCTCTCGTTGTGCTCCGCACGTTATTTCGTTAAAGGGCGTGGCCATGGCGTACCATCAAACATTGATGTCTCGGCGCACCCCTATTTTACATTTCTAAAAGGCCTCCCCATAGAGGTTTTTTTCTTTTACATGCATGACAATTTTTTTGTACATTCATAATGTCAGGACCTACAAAAAATCCTCTTACATCCATAGTCAATACTAAACACGAAGTCCGCCATTTCTTTTTTGATTGGCTGAAATTCACGTTTCACAGGTTACCTATTTGAACGAACTCCTCCAAAAGCGTTTATCCCATTGACACATTGACAATGTCAGTGTGTTCTGGACATGTTGAAGATCTCTCGTTGTGCTCTGCACGTTATTTCCTCAAAGGGCGTGGTCATACGGACTTGATGTTCGTCACAAACAGGAAGTAGTTTGTTATGGGCCTTAATATAGTCATACATTCATCAAACATCACACACATGATCCCAGTGGAAAAATAAAACTAGACATGTTGGCATAAAAAGTGGGCGTGGCTAAATGACTCAGTGGCGCCCCCTTGACATTTTCAAAAAGGCCTCCCTATAGAGGTTTTTTTGGCCTACGTGCATGAAATTTTTCATGCTCATTGGGCATGTCAGGAGATACATAAAATCCTCTTACGCCCATAGTCATAACCAAACAGGAAGTCCGCCATATTTTTTTTAATGCAAGAAAAATGGCTGAAAATCCTTATTCACAGGTTAGATATTTTAACGAACTCCTACAACAGCGTTTATCCGATCATCGTGAACTCGGTGTCAGTGTGTTCTGGACATGTTGAAGATCTCTCGTTGTGCTCCGCACGTTATTTCGTCAAAGGGCGTGGCCACGGCGGACCATCAAACTTTGGTGTCTCGGCACACTCCAATTTTTTAACCTTCGATGACTGTAAGGCCTGCTGCTTGGCCACGTGTCGCGGCTGCACTCCCGCGGTCGCACTCTCGCGGTCGCGACACGCGCCGACATGCGTGGGGTGCTTCGGTCCCTTCATCACCGCTTGCGGTTTTAATTAGGGACCGAAGCACTGACCAGTGCGAAGGACCCTATTGTTTTTCAAATGATTATTTTTATTTATTTATTAATTTTTTTCCGGTCCGTCTCTTTGGAGCCACTTTTGACGGCTTGAACGTGAATGAAAACTCATCAAAATCTCCAATGTCATCGGGTCTGGCGAAAAATTTGATATTCTCGTCATTTCGTAAAAGAAATTCGCAAAATGACTCAGTGGCGCCCCCTTCAAATTTTCAAAAGGGCCTCCCCATTGAGGTTTTTTCATCGTACGTGCACGACAATTTTTATGCACATTAAGCATGCGAGATCTCACATAAAATCCTCTTACACCCATAGTCAAAACCAAACAGGAAGTCCGCCATATTTTTTTTCAAGGGCAAAAATTCACGTTTTACAGGTTAGCTATTTGAACAAACTCCTCCAAAAGCAATTATCCGATTGACACAATGAGAATGTCAGTGTGTTCTCGACATGTTGAAGATCTCTCGTTGTGCTCCGCACGTTATTTCCTCAAAGGGCGTGGTCATACGGATGCGTTGTTCGTCACAAACAGGAAGTAGTTTGTTACGGGCCTTAATATAGTCATACATTCATCAAACATCACACACATGATCCCAGTGGGAAACTAAAACTACATAACTTGTTATAAAAAGTGGGCGTGGCTAAATGACTCAGTGGCGCCCCCTTGAAATTTTCAAAAAGGCCTCCCAATTGAGGTCTTTTTGTCCTACATGCATGAATTTTTTTATGCTCATTAAGCATGTCAGGAGCTACATAAAATCCTCTTACACCCATTGTCATAACCAATCAGGAAGTCTGCCATATTTTTTTGAATGCAACAAAAATGGCCGAAATTCACGTTTCACAGGTTAGCTATTTGAACAAACTCCTCCAACAGCGTTTATCCGATCACCGTAAACTCAGTGTCAGTGTATTCTAGACATGTTGAAGATCTCTCGTTGTGCTCCGCACGTTATTTCGTTCAAGGGCGTGGCCATGGCGTACCATCAAACATTGATGTCTCGGCTCACCCCGATTTTTCCTTTCTGAAAGGCCTCCCCATAGATGTTTTTTTCTCTGACATGCATGACAACTTTTTTTGTTAGTTAATAGTGTCAGGAACTACAATAAATCCTCTTGCACACATAGTCAAAACTAAACAGGAAGTCCGCCATATTTTTTTTTCATGGCGAAAATTCTCATTTTAAAGGTTACCTATTTGAACGAACTCCTATGAAAGCGTTTATCCGATTGACAAAAAGTCAGTGTCTGCGTGATCTTGACATGTTGAAGATCTCTCGTTGTGCTCTGCACGTTATTTCGTTAAAGGGCGTGGTCGTACGTAAGCGTTGTTCCTCATAAACAGGAAGTAGTTTGTTATAGTACTTAATATAGGCGTAGACTCATCAAACATAACACGCATGATCCCAGCAGAAAAATTAAACTACTCATGTGGGCATAATAAGTGGTCGTGGCTAAATGACTCAGTGGCGCCCCCTTGAAATTTTCAAAAAGGCCTCCCTATTGAGGTTTCTTTGTCCTACATGCATGACATTTTTTATGCTTATTGGGCATGTCAGGACCTACATAAAATCCTCTTACACCCATAGTCAAAACTTTACAGGAAGTCCACCATATTTTTTTTAATGCAAGGAAATTGGCCGAAATTCCTTTTTCACAGGTTAGCTATTTGAACGAACTCCTACAACAGCATTTATCCGATCATTGTAAACTCTGTGTCAGTGTGTTCTAGACATGTTGAAGATCTCTCGTTGTGCTCCGCACGTTATTTCGTTAAAGGGCGTGGCAACTGCATACCATCAAACTTTCATGCCTAGGCGCACCGCTTTTTCACCTTCAAAAATACGGCAATGCTTCCATCTTGTGGTTAAAACTGGAAATCACCGTAAAAAACTGAAGTGCCTGTAATTCTTTTATATGTAGCACGGCGTATCTGGCTCAATTTTAAACCTACAGCGGATATATAGATATCTATTGAAAGTCAGTGAAGTCCTGAATCCAATGCTACCAAATGACATGGTATCATGTCAGGAACAGGGGTTAATAATGCCCTAGATTCATGATGCGTTCAATAGGCACTTTTGCTCCTTTACACAAATCAAAGCGTAAGGCCTGCTGCTTGGCCACGTGTCACGGCTGCATTCCCGCGGTCGCACTCTCGCGGTCGCGACACACGCCGACATGCGCACGGTGCTTCGGTCCCTTCATCACCGCTTGCGGTTTTAATTAGGGACCGAAGCACTGACCAGTGCGAAGGCCCCTATTGTTCTTCAAATGATTATTTTTTATTTTTTTCTCCGGTCCGTCTCTTTGACGCCATTTTTGACGGCTTGAACGTGAATGAAAACTCATCAAAATCTCCAACATCATTGGGTCTGGCGAAAAATTTGATATTCTGGTCATTTCGTAGAAAATTTTCGCAAGATGACTCAGTGGCGCCCCCTTCCAATTTTCAAAAGGGCCTCCCCATTCAGGTTTTTTCGTTGTACGTACATGAAAAATTTTATGCACATTAAGCATGCAAGATCTCACATAAAATCCTCTTACACCCATAGTCAATACAAAACAGGAAGTCCGCCATATTTTTTTTTAATGGCAAAAATTCGCGTTTCACAGGTTAGCTATTTGAACGAACTCCTCCAAAAGCAATTATCCCATTGACACAATGAGAATGTCAGTGTGTTCTCGACATGTTGAAGATCTCTCGTTGTGCTCTGCACGTTATTTCCTCAAAGGGCGTGGTCATATGGACGCATTGTTCGTCACAAACAGGAAGTAGTTTGTAACGGGCCTTAATATAGTCATACATTCATCAAACATCACACACATGGTCCCAGTAGAAAAATAAAACTAGACATGTTGGCATAAAAATTGGGCGTGGCTAAATGACTCAGTGGCGCCCCCTTGAAATTTTCAACAAGGCCTCCCCATAGAGGTTTTTTTGGCCTACGTGCATGAAATTTTTTATGCTCATTGGGCATATCAGAAGATACATAAAAGCTTCTTATGCCCATAGTCATAACCAAACAGGAAGTCCGCCATATTTTTTTTAATGCAAGAAAAATGGCTGTAATTCCTTTTTCACAGGTTAGCTATTTGAACGAACTCCTACAACAGCGTTTATCCGATCATTGTGAACTCAGTGTCAGTGTGTTCTGGACATGTTGAAGATCTCTCTTTGTGATCCGCACGTTATTTCGTCAAAGGGCGTGGCCACGGCGTACCATCAAACTTTGGTGTCTCGGCACACTCCTATTTTTTAACCTTCGATGACTATAAGGCCTGCTGCTTGGCCACGTGTCGCGGCTGCACTCCTAGGGTCGCACTCTCGCGGTCGCGACACGCGCCGACATGCGTGGGGTGCTTCGGTCCCTTCATCACCGCTTGCGGTTTTAATTTTTTTTTTGTTCCGCCTCTTTGGAGCCATATTTGACGGCTTGAACGTGAATGAAAACTCATCAAAATCTCCAACTTCATCAGGTCTGGCGAAAAATTTGATATTCTCGTCATTTCGTAGTAAAAATTCGCAAAATGACTCAGTGGCGCCCCCTTCAAATTTTCAAAAGGGCCTCCCCATTGAGGTTTTTTCATCGTACGTGCACGAAAATTTTTAGACACATTCAGCATGCGAGATCTCACATAAAATCCTCTTACACCCATAGTCAAAACCAAACAGGAAGTCCGCCATATTTCTTTTCAATGGCGAAAATTCGCGTTTCACAGGTTAGCTATTTGAACGAACTCCTCCAAAAGCAATTATCCCATTGACACAATGAGAATGTCAGTGTGTTCTCGACATGTTGAAGATCTCTCGTTGTGCTCTGCACGTTATTTCCTCAAAGGGCGTGGTCATACGGACGCGTTGTTCGTCACAAACAGGAAGTAGTTTGTTACGGGCCTTAATATAGTCATAGATTCATCAAACATCACACACATGATCCCAGTGGAAAAATAAAACTAGACATGTTGGCATAAAAAGTGGGCGTGGCTAAATGACTCAGTGGCGCCACCTTGAAATTTTCAAAAAGGCCTCCCCATAGAGGTTTTTTTGTCCTACGTGCATGAAATTTTTAATGCTCATTGGGCATGTAAGGAGATACATAAAAGCCTCTTACGCCCATCATCATAACCAAACAGGAAGTCCGCCATATTTTTTTTAACTCTTTCCCCGCCAGAGAATTCTAGAATTGTTGTCAGCCAGCGCCAGCCTTTTTCACCCTTTTCACCAATCTTTCAAGACCCACAGAATATTTTCTTCTTTGAATATCTAAATAGTGAATACATCAAAAGAAAGATCAGAGCCTCTGCTTTCATATACAAAAAACAGTTTTATTCAAGCTTCATTCATTCTTTTTTTATCAGCACTTGAACATCGTCAATTTTCACAAAAAAACAACATTCCGGACAAAAAGCTGAGAAAACAGCACTTTTGTGAAACACACTTATTTTCAAGAAAAAAATGATTTTGAGTTTACATTTTGATTCTTCTTGCTTTCATTTCACAGTTATATTTTAAAATAAAGTTATATTATATAAAATAAGTTATATTTTAAAATAAATAAATAAAAAATGTTACATAAAATGACATTCTCTTTGAATAGTGTAGCATGACAACATTTACAATCGTGAGATAACTCACTAACTTTATACATTTTTCTTCTCATATACACTCAGAAACACTTTCTTTAAAGTCTTTTTTTTTACAAACTTAAATATTGGTTATTTTAAATAAAACATTTGTTAAACAAAAACCTGAGAAAACTGCATCTTCAAAAGCAGAGCTAACTTCATATTTACATTTGTTTGCATTGCCAACAGCCATATGAAAACGAAAAATGAAGCAAAAAATAAAATTAGGCATTGTAATGTGCCTTTGAGTGGTACACTGTGTAACACTCCCCAAAATGTAAGGGGACACCACAACTTTTGCAGTAGTATGTCGTCTCTTTCCGCAATCCCTTACGTGAACAAACCCTGCACCTTCTAGTTGGGTGCTGCTTATTGGCTGTTGGCAGGATCGGAACAAGTGCATGAGTTGCAAAATTGTCCAGCATTCTTCTCCCTGGGTCACTGTTGTACGGTGGTCTGGGTGTTTTTTGAGGTGGAGAGTCAGCTCTTCCTTCCTCACTACTAGCATGTCTCAAAGGCTCTTGGTTCGTCCATGCTTTTACAACACTCTGGATAAACGAGAGCAGAGTGCTGAATTTGCCCTGTGGGTTTTTAGCTTTGTAAATGACAAAAGCATTGAAGATACTGATTTCAAGGAGATACGTTACAAATTTCTTCGTCCACTTGTGTGACTTCCTGACAAATGGGTAGTACACAATGTTTTGATCTAATTTGTCGACTCCATTCATTGAATTGTTGTACTCAACAATGCAGGCTGGCTTTTGCTTTTGAATTTTGTCTTTGTGACCTCTCTGCCAGACCTCTATGTTTTCCATGTTGTTGGGATGGAATGTAGACACCATTTTCACTATTTTTTTGTCCCGCCAAGCCAAAACCATTACATTGTCACTGTGACGCATGATTTTTTCCCCAATCCTAAGGTCAGCATTTCCAACATCTCGAATAACTGGTGGTTCGCCTCTGTTTTTCCTAAGTGTACCACAGACGTGGGTTTTCAGATCAAGTAGGCGCTCACACAAGTCTACAGAATTGTAAAAGTTATCCATAAACAATCTGTAGCCATGACCTGCTAAACCATCAAGAAGAGAGACAACTGTGTCTCCCAGGGATGCGCCTGCTCCGCAATAGGGTTTCATGTTGTAACAGTACCCTGTGTCAGAATCGCAAAGGATGTAGGATTTGATCCCATATTTGACTGGTTTTTGGGGATTGTACACCTTGAACGCTAGCCGTCCACGCCACAGAAGCATACCCTCATCAATGCAAATGTTGGTGTTAGGTTGATACATTTCACTGAATTTAGATACGAGGTAATCTAAGACAGGGCGGACTTTGTACAACCTGTCAGTGCTATTTGCTGGCCTTGAGTCATTATCATTGAAGTGCAGAAACCTCCATATGATTTCAAACCGGTTGCGGGACATGACCTTGTTGAAGTAGGGGGTGGCCAAAATGTCATCTGTAGACCAGTACATTTCAAGGTCAGGCTTACGAATGATACCCGTTAAAAAAAACAGCCCCAAGAAGGTTTTCATTTCTGAAACTGTGACCGGTTTCCATGCATGAATTCTAGCATGTGCAGAAGCACCATTCTCAGCTTGAATACACTGATCTGCATAGAAGTTGGTCTGATCAACAATGTTCTGTATCAGTTCATCAGACAAGAACAACTCAATAAAGTCAACCGGTTGTTCTGAATCAAGAGCAGCAGCATCATTTAGAGGTCCAGGATTCTCAGTGAAAGGAAAGTCTTTTGGTTGCCAGTTCATTTCTTTCCACATCAGATTACCTGGACCAGGACCTGCACCTGGCTGGTTTACAGACCCTCTTGCTTGGTCACCAGGTACTTGACCACCACGGCCATATGATCCACAGGTCCGACCTCTGCCTCTTTGCTGTGTTCGACCTGTAAATAATTAGAATGACAATTTTTTTTTATTCAACAGTGTGATGTGCACAAGAGAGGAACGTTATTTTTCGGCCTCTTCATATCATATCTTACCTCTTTCACCTTGGGTAGGTCTGTATAAAGGAGACCTGGGCCTTGAATCCCTGGACTCTGCATCTGGAAAATGACAGTAAAATGTCATCAAATATTCATTTGATAAATAGTTTGTGTAAAAAATGAAAGATAAATTATTTCTTCTTCATCTCCTCTAACAAATTAGCAGATGCTCTCATATAGTATCTTATAATCATACAATCCAAGTAACATACTATCAAACTAAAAAAAACATGTCATCAAATCTCACCTCTTGCACCTCGGGAATGTCTGGACCTCGGAGACCTGGATCTTGGGAACCTGGACTCTGTGTCTAGAAAATGACAGTAAAATGTCACAAACATTCATTTGGTAAATAGTGTACAAAATGAAAGATTCATTTGTTTTTCATCTCCTCTCACAAAATAGCAGACACTCTTGTCTTGTATCGTGTAATAATCGTCTTAGTAACTTACTATCAAACTAAATAAAACACCATGTTATCATAACTCACCTCTTCCACTTCCGGTGGGTCTGTAAGAAGGAGACCTGGACCTCGGAGACCTGGATCTTGGGAACCTGGACTCTGTGTCTAGAAAATGACAGTAAAATGTCATATAAACATTGATTTGGTAAATAGTTTGTGTACAAATTGAGATGCAAATTATTTCTTCTTCATCTCCTCTCACAAATTAGCAGATGCTCTTGTCGTGTAGTGTCTAATAATCATACAATCTAAATAACATACCATCAAACTAAATAAAACACCATGTTATTATAACTCACCTCTTCCACTTCCGGTGGGTCTGTAAGAAGGAGACCTGGACCTCGGAGACCTGGATCTTGGGAACCTGGACTCTGTGTTTAGAAAATGACAGTAAAATGTCATATAAACATTCATTTGGTAAATAGTTTGTACAGAATGAAAGATAAATGATTTATTTTTCATCTCCTCTCACAAATTAGCAGATGCTCTTGTCGTGTAGTGTCTAATAATCATGCAATCTAAATAACATACTGTCAAACTAAATAAAACACCCTTATCATAACTCACCTCTTGCACCTCGGGTATGTCTGTGTAAAGGAGACCTGGACCTTGGAGACCTGGACTCTGTGTCTGGACAATAACAATAAAATGTCCTTCAAAAATTCGTTTGGTACATAGTTTATGTACAGAAATGAGAGATATGTTATTTCGACGTCACGTTATCTCATGAATTATCAGATGCGTATGCTATCACGGTGAATCAAAAAAAATAATGTGATCATATCTTACCTCTTACACGTCCTGAATCCCTCCACTCGATGTCGCCACTGCTGTCTTCATCCAAATCAGTTTCACGAACGTCAAAAAATGAATTATCAGAGTCTGAATCGATAACTAACTCTAAAGCTTGGGCAGCCGAATATCTCCTCGCTGGCGCCGGCATGTTTGTACTATTCAAGAGCTTATCTTTTAGACGCGCGTCAAACTCATAGACTGATAGAACGCCACTGGCGCGAAAATAAGAACAAAGGAGATGGATTTTTTTTTTTTTTTACTTTCCCGCGGGTGGTCTTGTTTGTTTGTTTTTGACCCCACAGTCCTGTAACTTTTTCACAATGTCCGCCAGAGCGCCCCCTATCGTATTACACTGAAAACACCAATTGACGGAATATTCCGTCAATGGCGGGGAACGGTTGGGTTCCAAATGACGGAATATTCCGTCAATGGCGGAGAATGAGTTAATGCAAGAAAAATGGCTGAAATTCCTTTTTCACAGGTTAGCTATTTGAACGAACTCCTACAACAGCGTTTATCCGATCATCGTGAACTCAGTGTCAGTGTGTTCTGGACATGTTGAAGATCTCTCGTTGTGCTCCGCACGTTATTTCGTTAAAGGGCGTGGCCACGGCGTACCATCAAACTTTGATGTCTCGGCACACTCTAATTTTTTAACCTTCCATGACTGTAAGGCCTACTGCTTGGCCACGTGTCGCGGCTGCACTCCCGCGGTCGCACTCTCGCGGTCGCGACACGCGCCGACATGCGTGGGGTGCTTCGGTCCCTTCATCACCGCTTGCGGTTTTAATTAGGGACCGAAGCACTGACCAGTGCGAAGGACCCTATTGTTTTCCTTACGATTATTAGGGACCGAAGCACTGACCAGTGCGAAGGACCCTATTGTTCTTCAAATGATTATTATTATTTTTTTTTTCTTTCTTTCTTCCGCCTCTTTGGAGCCATTTTTGACGGCTTGAACGTGAATGAAAACTCATCAAAATCTCCAACATCATCGGGTCTGGTGAAAAATTTGATATTCTCGTCATTTCGTAATTTTTTTTCCCAAGATGACTCAGTGGCGCCCCCTCCAAATTTTCAAAAGGGCCTCCCCATTGACGTTTTTTCATCGTACGTGCATGAAAATTTTTATACACATTCAGCATGCGAGATCTCACATAAAATCCTCTTACGCCCATAGTGAAAGCTAAACAGGAAGTCCGCCATATTTTTTTTCAGTGGCGAAAACTAGCGTTTCACAGGTTAGCTATTTGAACGAACTCCTCCAAAAGCGTTTATCCGATGGACGCAAATTAAGTATCTGCTTGTTCTTGACATGTTGAAGATCTCTCGTTGTGCTCCGCACGTTATTTCGTCAAAGGGCGTGGTCTTACGGATGCGTTGTTCGTCACAAACAGGAAATAGTTTGTTTCGGGCCTTAATATAGTCATACATTCATCAAACATCACACACATGATCCCAGTGGAAAAATAAAGCTAGACATGCTGGCATAAAAAGTGGGCGTGGCTAAATGACTCAGTGGCGCCCCCTTGAAATTTTCAAAAAGCCCTCCCCATTGAGGTTTTATGGTCCTGCGAGCATGAATTTTTTTATGCTCATTGGGCATGTCCGGTCCTACATAAAATCCTCTGACACCTATAGTCATAACCAATCAGGAAGTCCGCCATATTTTCTTGAATGCAACAAAAATGGCCGAAATTCACGTTTCACAGGTTAGCTATTTGAACGAACTCCTACAACAGCGTTTATCCGATCATCGTAAACTCAGTGTCAGTGTATTCTAGACATGTTGAAGATCTCTCGTTGTGCTCCGCACGTTATTTCGTTTAAGGGCGTGGCCATGGCGTACCATCAAACATTGATGTCTCGGCGCACCCCTATTTTACCTTTCTGAAAGGCCTCCCCATAGAGGTTTTTTTCTTTGACATGCATGACAATTTTTTTGTACATTCATAATGTCAGTAACTATAATAAATCCTCTTACACCCATAGTCAATACTAAACAGGAAGTCCGCCATATTTTTTTTTAATGGCGAAAATTCGCGTTTCACAGGTTAGCTATGTTAACGAACTCCTCCAAAAGCGTTTATCCGATTGACACAATGAGAATGTCAGTGTGTTCTCGACATGTTGAAGATCTCTCGTTGTGCTCTGCACGTTATTTCCTCAAAGGGCGTGGTCATACGGACACGTTGTTCGTCACAAACAGGAAGTAGTTTGTAACGGGCCTTAATATAGTCATACATTCATCAAACATCACACACATGGTCCCAGTGGAAAAATAAAACTAGACATCTTGGCATGAAAAGTGGGCGTGGTTAAATGACTCAGTGGCGCCCCCTTGAAATTTTCAACAAGGCCTCCCCATAGAGTTTCTTTTGGCCTACGTGCATGACATTTTTTATGCTCATTGGGCATGTCAGGAGCTACATAAAAGCCTCTTATGCCCATAGTCATAACCGAACAGGAAGTCCGCCATATTTTTTTTAATGCAAGAAAAATGGCTGAAATTCCTTCATCACAGGTTAGCTATTTGATCGAACTCCTACAACAGCGTTTATCCGATCATCGTAAACTCAGTGTCAGTGTGTTCTGGACATGTTGAAGATCTCTCGTTGTGCTCTGCACGTTATTTCGTCAAAGGGCGTGGCCACGGCGTACCATCAAACTTTGATGTCTCGGCGCACTCCAATTTTTTAACCTTCAATGACTGTAAGGCCTGCTGCTTGGCCACTTGTCGCGGCTGCACTCCCGCCGTCGCACTCTCGCGGTCGCGACACGCGCCGACATACGCGGGGTGCTTCGGTCCCTTCATCACCGCTTGCGGTTTTAATTTTTGTTTTCCTTTTTCTTCCTCATCTTTGGAGCCACTTTTGACGACTTGAACGTGAATGAAAACTCATCAAAATCTCCAACATCATCGGGTCTGGCGAAAAATTTGATATTCTCGTCATTTCGTAAAATTTTTTCGCAAGATGACTCAGTGGCGCCCCCTTCAAATTTTCAAAAGGGCCTCCCCATTGACGTTTTTTCGTCGTACGTGCATGAACATTTTTATACACATTAAGCATGCGAGATCTCACATAAAATCCTCTTACGCCCATAGTCAAAGCCAAACAGGAAGTCCGCCATATTTTTTTTCAATGGCGAAAACTTGCGTTTCACAGGTTAGCTATTTGAACGAACTCCTCCAAAAGTGTTTTTTCGATGGACGCAAATTAAGTATCTGCTTGTTCTTGACATGTTGAAGATCTCTCGTTGTGCTCCGCACGTTATTTCCTCAAACGGCGTGGTCATACGGACGCGTTGTTCGTCACAAACAGGAAGTAGTTTGTTAGGGGTCTTAATATAGTCATACATTCACCAACCATCAGACACATGATCCCAGTGGAACAATAAAACTAGACATGTTGGCACAAAAAGTGGGCGTGGCTAAATGACTCAGTGGCGCCCCCTTGAGATTTTCAAAAAGGCCTCCCCATTGAGGTTTTTTTGTCCTACTTACACAATTTTTTTAATGCTCATTGGGCATGTCAGGAGCTACATAAAATCCTCTTACACCCATGGTCATAACCAAACAGGAAGACCGCCATATTTTTTTGAATGCAATAAAATTGGCCGAAATTCACGTTTCACAGGTTAGCTATTTGAACGAACTCCTACAACAGCGTTTATCCGATCATCGTAAACTCAGTGTCAGTGTATTCTAGACATGTTGAAGATCTCTCGTTGTGCTCCGCACGTTATTTCGTTTAAGGGCGTGGCCATGGCGTAGCATCAAACTTTGATGTCTCGGCGCAGTCTAATTTTTTAACCTTCGATGACTGTAAGGCCTGCTTCTTGGCCACTTGTCGCGGCTGCACTCTGCGGTCGTACTCTCGCGGTCGCGACACACGCCGACATAAGTGGGGTGCTTCGGTCCCTTCATCACCGCTTGCGGTTTTAATTAGGGACCGAAGCACTGACCAGTGCGAAGGACCCTATTGTAACCCTAATGATTTTTTTTTTTTTTTTTTGTTCCGCCTCTTTGGAGCCACTTTTGACGGCTTGAACATGAATGAAAACTCATCAAAATCTCCAACGTCATCGGGTCTGGTGAAAAATTTGATATTTTCGTCATTTCGTAAAAAAAATTCGCAAAATGACTCAGTGGCGCCCCCTTCAAATTTTCAAAAGGGCCTCCCCATTGATGTTTTGTCATCGTACGGGCATGAAAATTTGTATACACAATCAGGATGCGAGATCTCACATAAAATCCTCTTACACCCATAGTCAAAACCAAACAGGAAGTCCGCCATATTTTTTTTCAATGGCGAAAATTCGCGTTTCACAGGTTAGCTATTTGAACGAACTCCTCCAAAAGCAATTATCCGATTGACACAATGAGAATGTCAGTGTGTTCTCGACATGTTGAAGATCTCTCGTTGTGCTCCGCACGTTATTTCGTCAAAGGGCGTGGTCATATGGACGCGTTGTTCTTCACAAACAGGAAGTAGTTTGTTATGGGTCTTAATATAGTCATACATTCATCAAACATCACACACATGATCCCAGTAGAAAAATTAAACTTGTCATGTTGTTATAATAAGTGGGCGTGGCTAAATGACTCAGTGGCGCCAC
The DNA here is from genome assembly GCF_947650265.1 of Symphodus melops. Lineage (NCBI taxonomy): Eukaryota > Metazoa > Chordata > Actinopteri > Labriformes > Labridae > Symphodus > Symphodus melops. The sequence continues at coordinate 26,852,358 of NC_136691.1, forward strand.
CTTGAACTCTTCAAAAAGGCCTCCCCATAGAGGTTTTTTTGTCCTACGTGCATGAATTTTTTTTATGCTCATTGGGCATGTCAGGAGCTACATAAAATCCTCTCACACCCATCGTCATAACCAAACAGGAAGTCCGCCATATTTTGTTGAATGCAACAAAAATGGCCAAAACTCCTCTTTCACAGGTTAGCTATTTGAACAAACTCCTCCAACAGCGTTTATCTGATCATCGAAAACTCAGTGTCAGTGTATTCTAGACATGTTGAAGATCTCTCGTTGTGCTCTGCACGTTATTTCGTTCAAGGGCGTGGCGATAGCGTACCATCAAACATTGATGTCTCGGCGCACCCCTATTTTACCTTTCTGAAAGGCCTCCCCATAGAGGTTTTCTTCTTTTACATGCATGACAATTTTTTTGTACATTCATAATGTCAGGACCTACAAAAAATCCTCTTACACCCATAGTCAATACTAAACAGGAAGTCCGCCAAAAAAATTTTTAATGGCGAAAATTCGCGTTTCACAGGTTAGCTATTTGAACGAATTCCTCCAAATGCGATTATCCGATTGACACAATGAGAATGTCAGTGTGATCTTGACATGTTGAAGATCTCTCGTTGTGCTCTGCACGTTATTTCCTCAAAAGGCGTGGTCTTACGGATGCGTTGTTCGTCACAAACAGGAAGTAGTTTGTTTCGGGCCTTAATATAGTCATACATTCATTAAACATCACACACATGATCCCAGTGGAAAAATGAAACTAGAAATCTTGGCACAAAAAGTGGGCGTGGCTAAATGACTCAGTGGCGCCCCCTTGAAATTTTCAAAAAGGCCTCCCCATTTAGGTTTTTTTGTCCTACATACACACATTTTGTTATGCTCATTGGGCATGTCAGGAGCTACATAAAATCCTCTTACACACATTGTCATAACCCAACAGGAAGTCCGCCATATTTTTTTTGAATGGCTGAAATTCGCGGTTCACAGGATAGCTATTTGAACAAACTCCTCCAAAAGCGTTCATCCGATCATCGTAAACTCAGTGTCAGTGTGTTTTGGACATGTTGAAGATCTCTCGTTGTGCTCCGCACGTTATTTCGTTTAAGGGCGTGGCCACGGCGTACCATCAAACTTTGATGTCTCGGCACACTCCAATTTCTTAACCTTCGATGACTGTAAGGCCTACTGCTTGGCCACGTGTCGCGGCTGCACTCCCGCAGTCGCACTCTCGCGGTCGCGACACGCGCCGACATGCGTGGGGTGCTTCGGTCCCTTCATCACCGCTTGCGGTTTTAATTAGGGACCGAAGCACTGACCAGTGCGAAGGACCCTATTGTTCTTCAAATGATTATTAGGGACCGAAGCACTGACCAGTGCGAAGGACCCTATTGTTCTTCAAATGATTATTTATTTATTTATTTTTTTTCTCCGGTCCGTCTCTTTGACGCCCTTTTTCACTGCCTGAACGTGAATGAAAACTCATCAAAATCTCCAACATCATCGGGTCTGGCGAAAAATTTGATATTCTCGTCATTTCATAAACATTTTTTGCAAGATGACTCAGTGGCGCCCCCTTCAAATTTTCAAAAGGGCCTCCCCATTGAGGTTTTTTCATCGTACGTGCACGAAAATTTTTATGCACATTAAGCATGTGAGATCTCACATAAAAGCCTCTTACACCCATAGTCAAAACCAAACAGGAAGTCCGCCATATTTTTTTTCAATGGCAAAAATTCGCGTTTCACAGGTTAGCTATTTGAACGAACTCCTCCAAAAGCAATTATCCGATTGACACAATGAGAATGTCAGTGTGTTCTCGACATGTTGAAGATCTCTCGTTGTGCTCTGCACGTTATTTCCTCAAAAGGCGTGGTCATACGGACGCGTTATTCGTCACAAACAGGAAGTAGTTTGTTTCGGGCCTTAATATAGTCATACATTCACCAAACATCACACAAATGATCCTACTGGAAAAATAAAACTTAGACAGTTGGTATAATAAGTGGGCGTGGCTAAATGACTCAGTGGCGCCCCCTTGAAATTTTCAAAAAGCCCTCCCCATTGAGGTTTTTTTGGTGTACATGCATGAACTTTTTTATACTCATTTGGCATGTCAGGACCTACATAAAATCCTCTTACACCCATAGTCATAACCAATCAGGAAGTCCGCCATATTTTTTTGAATGCAACAAAAATGGCCGAAATTCACGTTTCACAGGTTAGCTATTTGAACGAACTCCTACAACAGCGTTTATCCGATCATCGTAAACCCAGTGTCAGTGTATTCTAGACATGTTGAAGAACTCTCGTTGTGCTCCGCACGTTATTTCGTTTAAGGGCGTGGCCATGGCGTACCATCAAACATTGATGTCTCGGCTCACCCCTATTTTACCTTTCTGAAAGACCTCCCCATAGAGGTTTTCTTCTCTGACATGCATGACAATTTTTTCGTATGTTAATATTGTAAGGAACTACAATAAATCCTCTTGCACACATAGTCAAAACTAAACCGGAAGTCCGCCATAATTTTTTTTAATGGCGAAAATTCGCGTTTCACAGGTTACCTATTTGAAAGAACTCCTATAAAAGTGTTTATCCGATTGACAAAACGTCATGGTCTGTGTGTTCTAGACATGTTGAAGATCTCTCGTTGTGCTCTGCACGTTATTTCCTCAAAGGTCGTGGTCATACGGATGCGTTGTTCGTCACAAACAGGAAGTAGTTTGTTTTGGGCCTTAATATAGGCGTAGAGTCACCAAACATCAGACACACGATCCCTGTAGAAAAATTAAACTTGTCATGTTGTTATGATAAGTGGGCGTGGCTAAATGACTCAGTGGCGCCCCCATGAAATCTTAAAAATGGCCTCCCTATAGAGGTTTCTTTGTCCTACATACATGAGATTTTTTTATGCTCATTGGGCATGTCAGGAGCTACATAAAATCCTCTTACACCCATGGTCAAAACCCAACAGGAAGTCCGCCATATTTTTTTTGAATGGCTGAAATTCGCGGTGTACAGGTTAGCTATCTGAACGAACTCCTCCAAAAGCGTTAATCCGATCATCGCAAACTCAATCTTCGTGTGTTCTAGACATGCTGAAGATCTCTCGTTGTGCTCTGCACGTTATTCCGTTAAAGGGCGTGGCCACGGCGTACCATCAAACTTTGATGTCTCGGCTCACCCCATTTTTTTACCTTCGATGACTGTAAGGCCTACTGCTTGGCCACTTGTCGTGGCTGCACTCCCGCGGTCGCACTTTCGCGGTCGCGACAAGCGCCGACAATCGCGGGGTGCTTCGGTCCCTTCATCACCGCTTGCGGTTTAAATTTTTTTTTTCTTTTTTTTTTTTCTCCGGTCCGTCTCTTTGGAGCCACTTTTGACGGCTTGAACGTGAATGAAAACTCATCAAAATCTCCAATGTCATCGGGTCTGGCGAAAAATTTGATGTTCTCGTCATTTCGTAAAAGAAATTCGCAAAATGACTCAGTGGCGCCCCCTTCAAACTTTCAAAAGGGCCTCCCCATTGAGGTTTTTTCATCGTACGTGCACAACAATTTTTATGCACATTAAGCATGCGAGATCTCACATAAAATCCTCTTACACCCATAGTCAAAACCAAACAGGAAGTCCGCCATATTTTTTCTCAATGGCAAAAATTCGCGTTTCACAGGTTAGCTATTTGAACGAACTCCTCCAAAAGCAATTATCCGATTGACACAATGAGAATGTCAGTGTGTTCTCGACATGTTGAAGATCTCTCGTTGTGCTCCGCACGTTATTTCCTCAAAGGGCGTGGTCATACGGATGCGTTGTTCGTCACAAACAGGAAGTAGTTTGTTATGGGTCTTAATATAGGTGTAGAGTCACCAAACATCAGAGACATGATCCCTGTAGAAAAATTAAACTTGTCATGTTGTTATGATAAGTGGGCGTGGCTAAATGACTCAGTGGCACCCCCATGAAATCTTAAAAATGGCCTCCCCATAGAGGTTTCTTTGTCCTACATACATGGGATTTTTTATGCTCATTGGGCATGTCAGAAGCTACATAAAATCCTCTTACAACCATGGTCAAAACCCAACAGGAAGTCCGCCATATTTTTTTTGAATGGCTGAAATTCGAGGTTTACAGGTTAGATATTTGAACGAACTGCTACAACAGCGTTTATCCGATCATCGTGAACTCAGTGTCAGTGTGTTCTGGACATGTTGAAGATCTCTCGTTGTGCTCCGCACGTTATTTCGTCAAAGGGCGTGGCCACGGCGTACCATCAAACTTTGATGTCTCGGCACACTCCTATTTTTTAACCTTCCATGACTGTAAAGGCCTGCTGCTTGGCCACGTGTCGCGGCTGCACTCCCGCGGTCGCATTCTCGCGGTCGCGACACGCGCCGACATGCGCGGGGTGCTTCAGTCCCTTCATCACCGCTTGCGGTTTTAATTAGGGACCGAAGCACTGACCAGTGCGAAGGACCCTATTGTTTTCATTACGATTATTAGGGACCGAAGCACTGACCAGTGCGAAGGACCCTATTGTTTTCATTACGATTATTAGGGACCGAAGCACTGACCAGTGCGAAGGACCCTCCTATTGTTCTTCAAATGATTATTTTTCTTTTTTTTTTTTTTCTTTCTTCCGCCTCTTTGGAGCCATTTTTGACGGCTTGAACGTGAATGAAAACTCATCAAAATCTCCAACATCATCGGGTCTGGTGAAAAATTTGATATTCTCGTCATTTCGTAAATTTTTTTCCCAAGATGACTCAGTGGCGCCCCCTCCAAATTTTCAAAAGGGCCTCCCCATTGACGTTTTTTCATCGTACGTGCACGAAAATTTTTATGCACATTAAGCATGTGAGATCTCACATAAAAGCCTCTTACACCCATAGTCAAAACCAAACAGGAAGTCCGCCATATTTTTTTTGGTATTTGGTATTTTACCTTTCTGAAAGACCTCCCCATAGACGTTTTCTTCTCTGACATGCATGACAATTTTTTTGTATGTTAATATTGTAAGGAACTACAATAAATCCTCTTGCACACATAGTCAAAACTAAACCGGAAGTCCGCCATATTTTTTTTAATGGCGAAAATTCGCGTTTCACAGGTTACCTATTTGAAAGAACTCCTATAAAAGTGTTTATCCGATTGACAAAACGTCATGGTCTGTGTGTTCTAGACATGTTGAAGATCTCTCGTTGTGCTCTGCACGTTATTTCCTCAAAGGTCGTGGTCATACGGATGCGTTGTTCGTCACAAACAGGAAGTAGTTTGTTTTGGGCCTTAATATAGGCGTAGAGTCACCAAACATCAGACACACGATCCCTGTAGAAAAATTAAACTTGTCATGTTGTTATGATAAGTGGGCGTGGCTAAATGACTCAGTGGCGCCCCCATGAAATCTTAAAAATGGCCTCCCTATAGAGGTTTCTTTGTCCTACATACATGAGATTTTTTTATGCTCATTGGGCATGTCAGGAGCTACATAAAATCCTCTTACACCCATGGTCAAAACCCAACAGGAAGTCCGCCATATTTTTTTTGAATGGCTGAAATTCGCGGTGTACAGGTTAGCTATCTGAACGAACTCCTCCAAAAGCGTTAATCCGATCATCGCAAACTCAATCTTCGTGTGTTCTAGACATGCTGAAGATCTCTCGTTGTGCTCTGCACGTTATTCCGTTAAAGGGCGTGGCCACGGCGTACCATCAAACTTTGATGTCTCGGCTCACCCCATTTTTTTACCTTCGATGACTGTAAGGCCTACTGCTTGGCCACTTGTCGTGGCTGCACTCCCGCGGTCGCACTTTCGCGGTCGCGACAAGCGCCGACAATCGCGGGGTGCTTCGGTCCCTTCATCACCGCTTGCGGTTTTAATTTTTTTTTTCTTTTTTTTTTTTCTCCGGTCCGTCTCTTTGGAGCCACTTTTGACGGCTTGGACGTGAATGAAAACTCATCAAAATCTCCAATGTCATCGGGTCTGGCGAAAAATTTGATATTCTCGTCATTTCGTAAAAGAAATTCGCAAAATGACTCAGTGGCGCCCCCTTCAAACTTTCAAAAGGGCCTCCCCATTGAGGTTTTTTCATCGTACGTGCACAACAATTTTTATGCACATTAAGCATGCGAGATCTCACATAAAATCCTCTTACACCCATAGTCAAAACCAAACAGGAAGTCCGCCATATTTTTTCTCAATGGCAAAAATTCGCGTTTCACAGGTTAGCTATTTGAACGAACTCCTCCAAAAGCAATTATCCGATTGACACAATGAGAATGTCAGTGTGTTCTCGACATGTTGAAGATCTCTCGTTGTGCTCCGCACGTTATTTCCTCAAAGGGCGTGGTCATACGGATGCGTTGTTCGTCACAAACAGGAAGTAGTTTGTTATGGGTCTTAATATAGGTGTAGAGTCACCAAACATCAGAGACATGATCCCTGTAGAAAAATTAAACTTGTCATGTTGTTATGATAAGTGGGCGTGGCTAAATGACTCAGTGGCGCCCCCATGAAATCTTAAAAATGGCCTCCCCATAGAGGTTTCTTTGTCCTACATACATGGGATTTTTTATGCTCATTGGGCATGTCAGAAGCTACATAAAATCCTCTTACAACCATGGTCAAAACCCAACAGGAAGTCCGCCATATTTTTTTTGAATGGCTGAAATTCGAGGTTTACAGGTTAGATATTTGAACGAACTGCTACAACAGCGTTTATCCGATCATCGTGAACTCAGTGTCAGTGTGTTCTGGACATGTTGAAGATCTCTCGTTGTGCTCCGCACGTTATTTCGTCAAAGGGCGTGGCCACGGCGTACCATCAAACTTTGATGTCTCGGCACACTCCTGATTTTTAACCTTCCATGACTGTAAAGGCCTGCTGCTTGGCCACATGTCGCGGCTGCACTCCCGCGGTCGCATTCTCGCGGTCGCGACACGCGCCGACATGCGCGGGGTGCTTCAGTCCCTTCATCACCGCTTGCGGTTTTAATTAGGGACCGAAGCACTGACCAGTGCGAAGGACCCTATTGTTTTCATTACGATTATTAGGGACCGAAGCACTGACCAGTGCGAAGGACCCTCCTATTGTTCTTCAAATGATTATTTTTCTTTTTTTTTTTTTTCTTTCTTCCGCCTCTTTGGAGCCATTTTTGACGGCTTGAACGTGAATGAAAACTCATCAAAATCTCCAACATCATCGGGTCTGGTGAAAAATTTGATATTCTCGTCATTTCGTAAATTTTTTTCCCAAGATGACTCAGTGGCGCCCCCTCCAAATTTTCAAAAGGGCCTCCCCATTGACGTTTTTTCATCGTACGTGCACGAAAATTTTTATGCACATTAAGCATGTGAGATCTCACATAAAAGCCTCTTACACCCATAGTCAAAACCAAACAGGAAGTCCGCCATATTTTTTTTGGTATTTGGTATTTTACCTTTCTGAAAGACCTCCCCATAGAGGTTTTCTTCTCTGACATGCATGACAATTTTTTTGTATGTTAATATTGTAAGGAACTACAATAAATCCTCTTGCACACATAGTCAAAACTAAACCGGAAGTCCGCCATATTTTTTTTAATGGCGAAAATTCGCGTTTCACAGGTTACCTATTTGAAAGAACTCCTATAAAAGTGTTTATCCGATTGACAAAACGTCATGGTCTGTGTGTTCTAGACATGTTGAAGATCTCTCGTTGTGCTCTGCACGTTATTTCCTCAAAGGTCGTGGTCATACGGATGCGTTGTTCGTCACAAACAGGAAGTAGTTTGTTTTGGGCCTTAATATAGGCGTAGAGTCACCAAACATCAGACACACGATCCCTGTAGAAAAATTAAACTTGTCATGTTGTTATGATAAGTGGGCGTGGCTAAATGACTCAGTGGCGCCCCCATGAAATCTTAAAAATGGCCTCCCTATAGAGGTTTCTTTGTCCTACATACATGAGATTTTTTTATGCTCATTGGGCATGTCAGGAGCTACATAAAATCCTCTTACACCCATGGTCAAAACCCAACAGGAAGTCCGCCATATTTTTTTTGAATGGCTGAAATTCGCGGTGTACAGGTTAGCTATCTGAACGAACTCCTCCAAAAGCGTTAATCCGATCATCGCAAACTCAATCTTCGTGTGTTCTAGACATGCTGAAGATCTCTCGTTGTGCTCTGCACGTTATTCCGTTAAAGGGCGTGGCCACGGCGTACCATCAAACTTTGATGTCTCGGCTCACCCCATTTTTTTACCTTCGATGACTGTAAGGCCTACTGCTTGGCCACTTGTCGTGGCTGCACTCCCGCGGTCGCACTTTCGCGGTCGCGACAAGCGCCGACAATCGCGGGGTGCCTCGGTCCCTTCATCACCGCTTGCGGTTTTAATTTTTTTTTTCTTTTTTTTTTTTCTCCGGTCCGTCTCTTTGGAGCCACTTTTGACGGCTTGAACGTGAATGAAAACTCATCAAAATCTCCAATGTCATCGGGTCTGGCGAAAAATTTGATATTCTCGTCATTTCGTAAAAGAAATTCGCAAAATGACTCAGTGGCGCCCCCTTCAAACTTTCAAAAGGGCCTCCCCATTGAGGTTTTTTCATCGTACGTGCACAACAATTTTTATGCACATTAAGCATGCAAGATCTCACATAAAATCCTCTTACACCCATAGTCAAAACCAAACAGGAAGTCCGCCATATTTTTTCTCAATGGCAAAAATTCGCGTTTCACAGGTTAGCTATTTGAACGAACTCCTCCAAAAGCAATTATCCGATTGACACAATGAGAATGTCAGTGTGTTCTCGACATGTTGAAGATCTCTCGTTGTGCTCCGCACGTTATTTCCTCAAAGGGCGTGGTCATACGGATGCGTTGTTCGTCACAAACAGGAAGTAGTTTGTTATGGGTCTTAATATAGGTGTAGAGTCACCAAACATCAGACACATGATCCCTGTAGAAAAATTAAACTTGTCATGTTGTTATGATAAGTGGGCGTGGCTAAATGACTCAGTGGCGCCCCCATGAAATCTTAAAAATGGCCTCCCCATAGAGGTTTCTTTGTCCTACATACATGGGATTTTTTATGCTCATTGGGCATGTCAGGAGCTACATAAAATCCTCTTACAACCATGGTCAAAACTCAACAGGAAGTCCGCCATATTTTTTTTGAATGGCTGAAATTCGCGGTTTACAGGTTAGATATTTGAACGAACTGCTACAACAGCGTTTATCCGATCATCGTGAACTCAGTGTCAGTGTGTTCTAGACATGCTGAAGATCTCTCGTTGTGCTCTGCACGTTATTCCGTTAAAGGGCGTGGCCATGGCGTACCATCAAACTTTGATGTCTCGGCTCACCCCATTTTTTTACCTTCGATGACTGTAAGGCCTGCTGCTTGGCCACGTATCGCGGCTTCACGCCCGAGGTAGCACTGTCGCGGTTGAGACACGCGCCGACATGCGTGGGGTGCCTCGGTCCCTTCATCACCGCTTGCGGTTTTAATTCTTCTTCTTTTCTTTTTCTTCCGTCTCTTTGGAGCCACTTTTGACAGCTTGAACGTGAATGAAAACTCATCAAAATCTCCAATGTCATCGGGTGTGGCGAAAAATTTGATATTTTCGCCATTTCATAAAAAAAATTCGCAAAATGACTCAGTGGCGCCCCCTTCAAATTTTCAAAAGGGCCTCCCTATTGAGGTTTTTTCATCGTACGTGCACGACAATTTTTAGGCACATTAAGCATGCGAGATCTCACATAAAATCCTCTTACACCCATAGTCAAAACCAAACAGGAAGTCCGCCATATTTCTTTTCAATGGAAAAAATTCGCGTTTCACAGGTTAGCTATTTGAACGAACTCCTCCAAAAGCGTTTATCCCATTGACACAATGAGAATGTCAGTGTGTTCTCGACATGTTGAAGATCTCTCGTTGTGCTCCGCACGTTATTTCCTCAAAGGGCGTGGTCATACGGACGCGTTGTTCGCCACAAACAGGAAGTAGTTTGTTATTGGTGTTAATATAGGTGTGGAGTCACCAAAAATCAGACACATGATCCTTGTAGAAAAATTAAACTTGTCATGTTGTTATGACAAGTGGGCGTGGCTAAATGACTCAGTGGCGCCCCCATGAAATCTTAAAAATGGCCTCCCCATAGAGGTTTCTTTGTCCTACATGCATGGGATTTTTTACGCTCATTGGGCATGTCAGAAGCTACATAAAATCCTCTTACACCCATGGTCAAAACCCAACAGGAAGTCCGCCATATTTTTTTTGAATGGCTTTTTCACTGCCTGAACGTGAATGAAAACTCATGAAAATCTCCAACGTCATCGGGTCTGGCGAAAAATTTGATATTCTCGTCATTTCGTACCTTTCTGAAAGGCCTCCCCATAGAGGTTTTTTTCTTTTACATGGATGACAATTTTTTTGTACATTCATAATGTCAGGACCTACAATAAATCCTCTTGCACACATAGTCGAAACTACAAAGGAAATCCGCCATATTTTTTTTTAATGGCGAAAATTCTCTTTTAAAAAGTCAGTGTTTGTGTGATCTTGACATGTTGAAGATCTCTCGTTGTGCTCCGCACGTTATTTCGTCAAAGGGCGTGGTCATACGGACTTGATGTTCGTCACAAACAGGAAGTACTTTGTTACAGTGTTTAATATAGGCGTAGAGTCATCAAACATAACACACATGATCCCAGTAGAAAAATTTAACTTGTCATGTTGTTATAATATGTGGGCGTGGCTAAATGACTCAGTGGCGCCCCCATGAAATTTTAAAAATGGCCTCCCCATAGGGGTTTCTTTGTCCTACATGTATGAAATTTTTTATGCTCATTGGGCATGTCAGGAGCTACATAAAATCCTCTTACACCCATGGTCATAACCAAACAAGAAGTCCGCCATATTTTTTTTTGAATGGTTCAAATTCACGTTTCACAGGTTAGCTATTTGAACGAACTCCTCCAAAAGCGTTTATCCGATTGACAAAAAGTCAGTGTCTGTGTGATCTTGACATGTTGAAGATCTCTCGTTGTGCTCCGCACGTTATTTCGTCAAAGGGCGTGGTCATACGGACTTGATGTTCGTCACAAACAGGAAGTACTTTGTTACAGTGTTTAATATAGGCGTAGAGTCATCAAACATAACACACATGATCCTAGTAGAAAAATTTAACTTGTCATGTTGTTATAATAAGTGGGCGTTTCTAAATGACTCAGTGGCGCCCCCATGAAATTTTAAAAATGGCCTCCCCATAGAGGTTTCTTTGTCTTACATGCATGAGATTTTTTATGCTCATTGGCCATGTCAGGAGCTACATAAAATCCTCTTACACCAATGGTCAAAACCCAACAGGAAGTCCGCCATATTTTTTTTGAATGGCTGAAATTCGCGGTTCACAGGTTAGCTATTTGAACGAACTCCTCCAAAAGCAATAATCCGATTGACACAATGAGAATGTCAGTGTGTTCTCAACATGTTGAAGATCTCTCGTTGTGCTCCGCACGTTATTTCGTTAAAGGGCGTGGCCATGGCGTACCATCAAACATGGATGTCTTGACGCACCCCTATTTTACCTTTCTGAAAGACCTCCCCTTAGAGGTTTTTTTCTTTTACATACATGACAATTTTTTTGTACATTCATATTGTCAGGACCTACAAAAAATCCTCTTACACCCATGGTCAATACTAAACAGGAAGTCCGCCATATTTTGTTGAATGCAACAAAAATGGCTGAAATTCCTTTTTCACAGGTTAGCTATTTGAACGAACTCCTCCAAAAGCGTTTATCCGATCATCGTAAACTCAGTGTCAGTGTGTTCTGGACATGTTGAAGATCTCTTGTTGTGCTCTGCACGTTATTTCGTTTAAGGGCGTGGCCGCGGCGTACCATCAAACTTTGATGTCTCGGCTCACTCCAATTTTTTAACCTTCGATGACTGTAAGGCCTGCTGCTTGGCCTCGTGTGCGCGGGGTGCTTCGGTCCCTTCATCACCGCTTGCGCTTTTATTTTTTTTTCCTCTTTTTATTTTTTCTTTCCCCTCTTTGACGCCATTTTTGACGGCTTGAACGTGAATGAAAACTCATCAAAATCTCCAACGTCATCGGGTCTGGCGAAAAATGTGATATTTTCGCCATTTTGATGAACATGATCCCAGTAGAAAAATCAAACTTGTCATGTGGGCAGACAAAGTGGGCGTGGCTAAATGACTCAGTGGAGCCCCCTTGAAATTTTCAAAAAGGCCTCCATATAGAGCTTTTTTTGTCCTAAAAAAAATCTTTGTGCACATAAAACATGTCAGGAGCTACATAAAATCCTCTTACACCCATAGTCATAACCAAACAGGAAGTCCGCCATGTAAACTCTATTCACCACCATGTAGTCTAATTTTTTATCAATTTCAGCCGAATTTCAGTTTCTTTAGATATCTTTAAACCCAGACATGGCAATAGCAAAATATAAAAATTATTTGCCACTTACCAGACTTTGTTTGTAGATATCCTGTTCATGAAGCCAGATTTCCAAGGAAATTATCAAGAGTTGACTCCACACAATAACACTCCTTTGACTAAGTTGGCTCATGTTGATGAAAGTACTTGAGGAGACATGATTCAACATCACACTTGTGGTTCAGTGTCATGCTCAAACATGACACTGACACTTCTTTGGAAGTGGTCTGGCTGCCACTTCCGCATATATTCATTAAAGACTTTACCATTATCAGGGTCATACCACATTGACCCACCTAGACTAATCTATGATGTCAAGAACCCTGGAGCGAACAACAACTCTCCCAGACATCCTTGCAGATATCAGGAAGAGCCAACGACTCTTTCAGCTGTCCTTGGTGTCTTGATAAAGCTGAGCTCTGACTGACATCAGCAACAGTGAATTATCATTACACATTAACTGAGGAATTACAGAAATTCCATGACAGGCCTGATTTACTAAATGTTTGCGTGTATTAAAACGTGTGCAAACTTGATACCACTAGCAAAAAACGTGTTATCTGATGTACTAAAAGCATGCAGTGAGGATTGCATCTATCATATGAGCAAAACAACACGTATTGTTCATTTAGTACATTTGCCTTAATGAAAATGCAATATGGGGCGTTTCTGCCTCAGTGTGGGAGGAGAAAATGCAAAGAAGTACAAGTACACGCAATGCGATTTACCAAGCCAGGCAAAAATTGATTGTGACTGTCTAAATTTAACACTTTTGAAAGGAATGTGCTAATCCAGGCGCTCAGGGTTACGCATAACAGGCTTCAGTGAGAAGGAGACATAGGCTCAATAAGAGAAGGCGTCATATTTGTTCACACACGGTAATGTGTTTCTATGACCAAAAAATAAATGGCATGCTTATTTTTAATTTTCCTTCAATAATTTTCAACAAAGAGAAACACCATGATTAAACCAAACCAAACGTGCAATCTTTTGGAGTAACCACGCAATTTAGTACTCTTTAATTTGGATCTTAGTAAATAAAGCCCTTAGAGACGAATCGATCTACTTCAATGATTGGCACCAATTCACAAGTGTTATTTCAGAACGCTTTAGGATTTCGCCTTTAGGATTCCCCACGTTCCTGTCCAGACTTACTTGCCGCTGAGAGGGAGGTTGGATCAGGCCATGCATGAGACGGCAATGATTGTAGGGACAAGTTGCCTATTATAACACATTAACATTACTATAACATTATTGGATGTCTTTATTCAGAAAATGTAATTACATATCACACACACTAATACTAGACTTTCCTATTTTCCAGGAGACACAACATTTTTATTTAACAATTCAAGCTGGTCCCATCAAATATTAGAGAATGAGGCTTTGGATCCACTTGTTGCCTCTGTGGTCATAAACACAACAATGGATCAAAACATCTTTAATTGGCATTGGGGGTTACACAGTGACTAGAAGGTGTTACAGTTCAGGCTGCAAAACATAACATTTAAAGAGATCTTGTTACTCCTAAAGAAAGAAAAAGTACGTTAAATGGTCTCACCCTGTATGGCTCATTACACGGATGAAAGCCCACGAACAGATGACATTTTCACAAGACTACTTTAAAAGTTGGAATCACGTTTAAGATATATGTAAATTAATTAATTGAGTTAATCTAAACACATTATCTAATGGAATAGTTGACATCAAATTCATTGAAATGAAATAAATCAAAAGGCAAATCACCTAAGCATGCACTGTATAGGAGCATGAAAACAAAAACATTACGTGATGGAGATTATGATTATTCTTATTGTCTTTTAACCTTCAGGCAGCTGTGAAATAACTTACAATAGTATATTTCCAGTTAATTATCTTTGTTAATATACCAATATTACAGTGTAAAGAGAATCTATTTAGTGTATATTGTGAAACAGAGGTAGTTAGGATTTTTAAGCTAACTTTAGGCTGAGACTTTTCATCTGTAAATGGTAAATGAAGCTTTTTACATCACTCACTTGGAAAATGCCTTGTTCATTCACACCCATTTACACACTGCCGGAAGTGTGACCATCAGAAGTAACTAATCCATTCTTACGCCACTGACGAAGCAGTGAGAGTAACTCTGATTTAAGTGCCTTGCCCAAGAACATATGTTGCTGCAGGAGCTGGGGTTCGAACCCTCGGATTTCCATTAACTAAGCCACAGCCACCTTGTAAAGTGTAAACTGCAAGCAGTGAATAAAAGCTGCATTAAATCTCTGAAACATTTCATTTAGTTTTTATAATCCGACCAAACTACAATTTGTACAGTTATATATTTTGGGGTTAGTTGTTTTGCAGTTCTTAAGAGTCTTAAATCTAAAGCTCTCTTAGGTTCCTTGGGACTGTTGATGAGGATGGCCTGCCCAAACAACCCCCCTTCCCCCCCCAAACCTATCCTATCCTAAAAGGAAGTTTTTTCTTGCCACGCTATGACGGATTAAGCTGGGCTCTTGTAATATAGCCATAAGTAAGGTCCTTTACCTGCTTTTTGTAAACATAACAATGAGCTGCTTTTGTAAAGTGTCTCGAGATAACACCTGACGCTATACAAATAAAGATTGATTGATTGATTAATTGGCAGTTGATTGGCCAACTGTGAGGAAAATCCTAAATGTTTGATGCTAGCACACTTAATATGGCCAACATAAAATTATGCTGATGTTAACATATTTTTGACAGAGGAAACGTAGAATAAAAAAGGGGAAGTACCACTACCACGACAAAAAGGGAAAAAAACTCTGCTGCCCAGCAGTGCGTGAGGGAGAGCCCTTGGGTGTCGGCAGGACATTTCTTTTATGCTCTACAGGTGAGCAAAGCAGAGCAAATCTGTGGCTAAGTATGAGATATGACATGAGTTTTCTTAACCATATATCTGATCGAGGGTAAACAAGGTCCATGCAACATGCATGTTTTCTATATACTCTAAGTATGCGCTGACGTAAATAAATGCTTGGTGTCTCATTATCCCACCAAAAACTACAGACATTCCATACTTAAAACAATTTACAAATACAGATTATATCATTTGTTTCTCCTTAGACTGGAGGAAATGTATGATACAGATGGGGAGACTTTTGACGCTGGTTTGTCAAATTTCCATTTATGAAATGACTTACACTAAAATATTGAGAACACAGCTTCTTCAAGACTCAAACCTTTTTCAGTATTTATAATAACTTATAATGATAATTTATTATAACTTGTGACTTTTTAAGTGCCCTCAAATTGAAAGGAAGGAAGATTTACTGGGGGGGGAACCCTTCAGTACAAGGGAAATATAAACTTTATCTTGGAGTCTTTTTATTTGAATTAAACAACTGTTTATGTTGGTGTACTGTTTTGTGTTGGGTTTAGACTGTTTAGAATAGACTGCTTTTCATTCACCTGACAAGTCATCAGGCCTCAAGTTTAAAGGTGTACTTCTTAACTCTGTTGTCAAAGGTCTTTGAGGGATTTTACAGCCTTGGACAAGTTGCTGTAGAACTCCGTCATGCTGGAGGGGAAGAATGAGTCGACCACAGAGCGAGGGAGCAGGCCACTTAGGTCAGTCTGGAAGAAACTATAAACTTGGGTTTTCTTGGGCTCTCTGAAGAAATAGAGAGGAAGAACATAAGAAGTGGAATAATACAAAAAAGAGACAAAAAATTAGGTGGGTGAACATGAACTTAAAATTTTTTGAGTGGAGTTAGAGTGCTCACCCTGAGACAGGGACACAGATGCATCCACATGGGTGGTTAAATCCTCTCACATAGCCAGACTGGGGAGGACATCCCGTGTGAATCACATTCGTGGCTGTTTTACAAGACACAAAGGTGCACAATGGTCTGTGTTATACTGGATGTATGAGGGGCTGTGTTTCCTTCAGAACAGCTCACTGCTGAGAGACCTCAGAAAATAAATCAAGAGTCTGCAGGTGTTATCCATACATGCTCTGAAAGCTCTAAATTAGCTCATCTTATCATGACTCAGCAAATTGCACCAAACTTCTTAGCAATCTCTCTGAAATATATAGAGACATTTGCCCAAAGGAAAGCTAAAAAACCCATTTACACTACAGTTAAAAATGCATAAAAACAACAAAATAAAAGAAAACATATTTTTCAATTTGACCACATGAACAGGATCAAAAAATTGGATATGAAATTAACCATTGCATGGACAATCTGAGTCTTAGGAAATATATATAATAAAAAGAAATAAAAGAAGCCATTTTATTAATACTGGGGGTGTAAAACATTCCCAGGGAAAATATTACAACTTTAATTGGTCCTATAACCCTTGCGGTGTCCTTAGCGTGAAGGCGGGTAAAAAAAAAAACTTGTGTTCCGTTTTTTTTGTTTGTTTCTGTGTCTTTCTTACCCGGCTCTTCCCGCCGATATACATAGATATATAGACTGGGATGTCGCGGGGCGCCCCGACACCGAGAAGTAATAAAAAATGTTGCGACTCTGAAATTTGTGGGACTTTCTTTTTTCGCGTGTGTCGGACACCCGTCACCGTCACAGCGGCGAAGTTCAGATAGGCATCGCCGTCATAGAAGGAGAGGATCCTCATCTTTATTGGAACGGCGGCAGTTGGGATGTCGCGGGGCGCCCCGCGAAAAGTA